>NC_089793.1:560323-567823 GCF_040412425.1 Macrobrachium rosenbergii | reverse complement strand
GATCACAACTGTTGAATCAAATACAGTATCAACTAATTACCTCTTTAGTACATTCACAATTCACAAAGCATCTATTTCGCAATAATTTCAAAACCAAAGTCTTCGCCCTAATCTGTATGCCATTCTTCTATACCTCACGTCTCTTCATTATTATTATTATTATTATTATTATTATTATTATTATTATTATTATTATTATTATTATTATTCTACCTCTCGAATCTATCTCCATTATAATTATTATTATTATTGTTATTATTATTATTATCTCTCTCGTCTCTTCTTCATCATCAACAATATTATCATTACGTTATTCCCCATTCGAACCATCCCACTTAATTATCAATCACTCCCTCCCACTCCTCTACGTCCACTCCTCTCCCTCTTCCTTCCCCCTTTTTCCCGTTCCTTCCAAGACACTTCCTCGGGGCAAAGAAACCCTCTGGAGTATGCTAACCAGATTTCGTCATTAACTACAGAGAGCAAGTCTCCTGAGAAATTTAATTAGGAACAACAAAGGCTGCCCACGAATATTTGACGCAGTCTGCTCGGGCGGCCTCCACCCCCCCCCCCTTGCATAAACTGAGGGGGATGTTTTGAGAAATCACTGAGTGACGTAAGAGTTAAAAACAAGCCGCTGATTAAAAGGAATTGGTTGAAAAATGATGGAAGGGAGATGTGGGCGTGATGAAAATAATTTTTTTTTTTAACTAATAAGAGGGATGTTCTGAGACATCACTGAGTGACGCCGAGTTAAAAACAAGCTGATTAAAGGGATTAGTTGAAAAATGATGGAAGGAAGATGTGGACATGAAGGAAATTATTTTTTTGAATTAATAAGAAGGATGTTTCCAGATATTACTGAATGATGTGGTGTTCCCCTTGCATAAACTGAGGGATGTTTTGAGACATCACTGAATGACGTGGAGTTAAAAACACGCCGCTGATTAAAGAGGGATTAGTTGAAAAGTGATGGAAGGGAGATGTGGACATGAAGAAAATTATTTTTTTGAATTAATAAGAGGGATGTTTCCAGGAATCACTGAGTGATGTGGAGTTCAAAACGAGTGATTTATTAAAGGGCTTAGTTAAAAAAAAAAAAAAAAAAAAAAAGATGACAGGGAGAAAATAATCTTTTTTCCTGATTAAGGGAATGTAAATGAAACTTGCAAGTCTGAAAGATATACAAAAGAAAGCAGACTGATTAAAGGGTCTGGTTGAAAAAACGATGGCCTGGAGACGTGGACATAATGAAAACAACCTTTTTCATTAATATGAGAATGCAAGTGCAACTTGCAAGTCTAAAAAATGCAAAACAAAACTAACTCACTGATGAAAGGGTTAAGTTGAAAATATGATGGCAAGCTGGAAAGGTAACGAAATAATAATCTTTTTCATTAATAACAGAATGTAAATGAGAATTCTCACTCTATCTAAAAGACGAAAGAAGGATAAATGAAAACTAATAAGAATAAAAAGTAAGGAAAATAACATTCGATATAATTAAAATGAAAGGATAAGAAATATGAAAAGGATTGCTTCAATAAGCTGATGAAATTAAAATAAGACGTTTGGCATTAAGATTAAACAAGTAAATAATGCGCCGAAGTTTCCTCGGCGCAATCGAGTTTTCTGTATAGCCGCTACTGCTTATAACCAAGACCACAGAAAATGGATCTATCTTTCTGTTGTCTCGGTATAATACTGTATGAGCAGCGGCCCATGAAACTTTAACCACGGCCCGGTGGGAGCCTATCCTATATCGTTGCCAGAAGCACGACTATGGCTAACTTTAACCTTATATAAAATAAAAACTACTTAGGCTAGAGGGCTGCAATTTGGTATGTTTGATGATTGGAGGGTGGATGATCAACATACTAATTTGCAGCCCTCTAGCCTCAGTAGTTTTTAAGATCTGAGGGGGGGGGGACAGAAAAAAAAGTGCGGACGGAAAAAGTGAGGACGGACAGACAGAGCCGGCACAATAGTTTTCTTTCACAGAAAACTGAAAGGGAATCAATTTCTCATCCTTTCTTGCTCACCCTGTCTTATGAAAATGGATTACGAATAAATTTCATAGATAAAACCTTCAAAATATCAACTTCGGATCTACGTTTGTTGTAACAAAGTCACAGTACCAATTAATTCTATGATTTGAAATTCTTGGTTACCATCTTTGGTCCGCGCTGAAGTAGTTCTCAATTGTCCCTTTGGAAAAAAAAGGTTCGACCATGATACTCGGCTCTTTCGCAGCAGACAAAGCAAAATGTAAAAATTCTCAAGTTTCATTATGATATATATATATATATATATATATATATATATATATATATATATATATATATATATATATATATATATATATATATATATTTTTTTTTTACGGTGCACCAAATTAAGCTCCTTATTGGTTGGGGAAAATGGGTTGTGTTTTTTCAAGAGTGATTTTCAATGGACCGTTTCAGTTAAAAAAAAAAAAAGCTGTAATATTAGAGAATATTTATAAATATTTCTTGATACATATTCATAATCTCAGGTTAATATTCTTTATTAGCAAAAGTAAATATACAAGTCTGAAGTTATAGAGTTGATATTGTTACTTAACATTCATGGCAACACATAACACAGACGAGAGAGAGAGAGAGAGAGAGAGAGAGAGAGAGAGAGAGAGAGAGAGAGAGAGAAAGCAGATCACTCTTTACCTAAAGCCTTTGAGCACACTTAACTGAAAATTAACATTTCCACATCTTTGAGATCAACGATGAGAGAGAGAGAGAGAGAGAGAGAGAGAGAGAGAGAGAGAGAGAGAGAGAGAGAGAGAGAGAGAGATTTTTCAAGATAATTTAAAAACAGATTATTATTTGTTCAAGTCTCCGAGCATACTTTACTGGAAATAAACATTTCATTATCTTGAAGATCAGAGAGAGAGAGAGAGAGAGAGAGAGAGAGAGAGAGAGAGAGAGAGAGAGAGAGAGAGAGGACACACAGGGGACCCGAATTTTACGACCTGACCAAGCTATAATGTTTGAGGGGAGTAAAAAGAAACTCTCGTATGGAGACGATAAATTCCGTGCAAGAAGCTTCCTCCTGCAAGCTACATTTCAGCCTGACACTTCTATTAGAGCAGGGATTGGTGAATTTACGATGGTTCTCGTTGTTTCCAACGGTAATGCAAGATGCAATACTTAATATCTGACATGTGAGAATGAATTTCAAGGGGGATTGGTACCATATTCCATGCTCGTAAATTCTCTTTTATCATTAAAGACAAGGTGAAGAAAAATTCACAGAATTATTAGGTAAATTCCCTCGAAGGCCGACCTTGGCTGACCTAACCACGTATTCTACCTGACCTGGGGGAGGGTTGAAATGCCCCAAGGAAGACCCTGTAAGCTCCAAAACCTCGCCAGGGACGCAATGTCCTTGGGAGGAATAACTACATTATATGGTATACGAGGTCTAAATAGATTCTACTCCCTGGACCTTGCTGGAGAGGTCATTAGTAACTGGAGGTCATTTGAGGTCACTCGCTGTATAATTCTCAATAATCATGTCCCGTTACCGCTGTAATTTTTCAGGATACGCCTACCTTTTCCACAAGTTAAGGAGCGTGAACCAGAATATTATGAAAATGACGATCCCTTCTTATCAGAGAGCTTCAGAAGTCACAGCAAATTATGCAAGTGACAACAAGAGCTCAGAAAAGTGCAAACAATCCCCAAACTGAATAATCACAGCACACGCCGGAAATGAAGATCCTTTTTATCATAATTAGCAACTTTGAGAGCTTCAGAAGTCACAGCAAATTGTCCAAGTAATATCAGGAGCCCAATGAATAGAAGTTAAACAATCTCCCAACTGAATAAACACAACAATTTGACAACAAGTTATGGAAAAACCTCACTTGAGTCACTGCACCCGCAATTATAGCCAACAGTGACTAACACGAATTACCAAAATTAACAAAAACAAGAGATGAAAATGTGCAGAGTACAGATATCACTGTCACAGAGAAAGGTATGGGAAAAATACTGGGAAGTAGGTCAACGCAGGGAAGGAGGAAATCACCTTTCCCCTGCAGGCTACCATTACTGTAAGACAAAGCAGTTTGCTCTACCAATACCTTCATTACTCTCGCTTTCAAGCGCTTATTTCCTCATGGGGCTTCTGGGAAACAGATTCCCTGCTATGGACGGGGAAACGTTTGGTCTTCGCAGGATTAAAGATGCGAGTTGAAGGATTTGAGTCTGAGTGCATATCCTCCGTTAGTTAACCGAAATTGATGTCTAGATAGTGTGGTTATTTGTATAAAACTAGTACTGGGTTTCAGTGAAATAAATCCTTCAAATTTTTCCAGTGCAAAGACATTACAACAAAATTCATCACAACAGATTGCTTGATTTTCTGTAAGACAGAAGTTATAAATTCTACACTAACTAAACAAAAGGACTTTAAGCAGCATTTTCCCAATAATATGACACATGATAACCCAGTAAAAGAATTTTTACCAAGGTAAGTTCCCCAAAACGTAAATCATCCAGTAACCATATACAAAAATTAAAATGGCCACAATCCCCAAGTTCCAGATCTGAAAGGCTCATCCCCACTGCAGTCACATATTTCATAAACACATGTCACCATCTTATCATAAACACAAACACACACATAAACACATATCACAAACAGGTTGAATACAGTCAAAAACTTATAGGTAATCCTAACCATGCTCAGTACAGTCATCTAGCAATTGCCTTGGACTCATTCTCCACTTCTGGTCAATGACTTGTTGTCAATAAGCTATTGACTTGTTTTTAACGTGTTTGTGATATGTAAGTGATGAGTTGCCAACATGTGTGTATGATAAAGTTTTACCAATACTCGCTCTTCACCTCTTGTCGCCAACTTGTTTTCAATATGTTTGTGATATGCAAAGGATAAGTTGGTGACGTGTTAATGATATGTTTTACTATTATTCATTCTCGACTTCCGGTCACTGACTTGTTTTCAACATATTTGTGACAAGTTGCTGATTCAAGTTGATATATTTTACTAAGATTCGTCCTCCACTTATGGTACGTGCATATAACAATTTCACAAACTCATGTCTGCTAATTGTTGTGTAGAAATTCAAATATGTTGAAAATAAGTTGGCAGCCAACTTATTTTCAACATGTTTGATATATGTATACAACAAGTAGCTGACAGGAAGTTATCCAACTCTGTTGAATACAGCCATCTGACATGTTGAAAACAAGTTGGCAGCCAACTTATTTTCAACATGTTTCAGATATGTATACAACAAGTAGCCAACAAACTCATGTCGGCTACTTGTTGAATACATACCTAAAACATGTTGAAAATAAGTTGGCAGCCAACTTATTTCAACAATGTTTGCGATATGTATACAACAAGTAGCCGACATAAGTTTGTTGGCTACTTGTTGAATACATATCTCAAACATGTTGAAAATAAATTGGCAGCCAACTTATTTTCAAAATTTTCAACATTTTTGAGATATGTATACAACAAGTAGCCGACATGAATTTGCGAAATGTTTACACGGCACGTTTTACAGCGGGGCGGACGCGCCCAAAACAAAAGCATCCGCTTAAAAACAGACAGTAAAACCTTATCATGGCTTAATTCCCTATCACGAGCTGCACTTTCACACAGCCATGAATTCCTTAGTGACCCATTTCACGAGTTGCTCGCTCTAACTGCGAGCAATTAAAAAAAAAATGGGGTCGCGACTTCCTTCACATAATGGTGGGGGCCATCACTCGAAACGACCGCTCATTACTGCCCAAAAAGACCAACATCAAGACGGCCCTACCCCTCCACTCCCCCCCTCCTCATTTACTGCCAACCATTAACACCTTCCTCCCATTATTCTCCTCCCCATGAAAGGGGGAACTACTGGCCCCCATTATCTCGTAAAATCTTTTTGAGATCATGAGGATTTTAAATTAATGAGTGGCGATCAGTGACATAATAATAATAATAATAATAATAATAATAATAATAATAATAATAATAATAATAATAATAATAATAATAAATAATAATAAGCTGGAAAATGAACTGTACTTTTATAGGCTTCTTTTTATAATAATAATAATAATAAAAGGCTGGAAAATCAACTGAACTCTTATAGATTTGTTTTTAGAAAATTCTTTACTTATAATATCACGTTCACAACATTTTTAAAGCTCTGTAATTCCAAAGAGCAATCCTCTTTCGGCAAATGCGAAATGATACGGTAAGAATACTAGCGAATTTTATTCTGCAACTTTGTTAATAATAATAATAATAATAATAATAATAATAATAATAATAATAATAATAATAATAATAATAATAACACTGAAATTTTAGCAGTGAACTAATAATAACGGAAAATGGGCACCAACATTACTTATATTAAAAGTTGTAATTATTTTGTTAGGAGTTAAACAGGAAATGTCACAATGATGAAAGGTCTGCCAGAGTGTTCATAAGGTACTTATAAACAAAGGCGAAAACATGATGGAGAGAGAGGGAGAAAGAGAGAGAGATAATTACAAGTAAGGGCAAACATGAAGAACAGAGATGGAGAGAGAGAGAGAGAGAGAGAGAGAGAGAGAGAGAGAGAGAGAGAGACTTTATATGTACTGGAAGAAACATGATGTAAAGAGAGAGAGAGAGAGAATTATAAGTAAAGGCAAAAACATGATGTAGAGAGAGAGAGAGAGAGAGAGAGAGAGAGAGAGAGAGAGAGAGAAGAGAGAGAGAGAGAGAGAGAAATTATGTGCAAAGAAAGGGAAAAGAGAGAGAGAGAGAGAGCAGAGATAAGTAAAGGCGAAAAACATGACGGAGAGAGAGAGAGAGATTCTCCCACGGCACCCCACACAGTTTAACATAAATATAAACGTAACTCTACCACGCACTTTTGTACAGCGTACCAGACATATATAAATCAAAAGCCATCACTGAACAAAACCAAAAACCTGGAAAACACTGCAGCCATTTGCAAATTCGGCTCCTATTTTCGACGGAATATATAACCACTCGCTTCCAAGCGGCTATTGCAAAAACATGACCTCTCTCTGAACGCTGATAATTGATAAGAAACAGCGGATCTTCGTCCCCAAAATAGACCCAGGGCAGGTCACAGGACTTATTTATTTTCCTTTTTTTTTGGGGTGGGGTAAGGTGGGGTGGGGGTGGGGAAGGAAGTAAGGAGAGGAACGAAAGGTCACGAAAGCACTTAGCATTAGGAAAATGATATATAAATAATATGATGACGGCGGGTGAGAGATCAGTCAGATATTGTTATAAACAGTTTTTTTTATATATAAATATTATCACTGCAATGCACATACTGTAAGTTGTAGCTTATTCTCAGAGATTCCTGTTTCATGTCGATCAAGAGAGGTTCCTTGAAAACAGGAATTACCTGTTTAGTAGTTAAACGAAGCAATTACATTAAAGGGGTGACTTTTCATTTAGAAAATTACAATT
>NC_089793.1:545323-555323 GCF_040412425.1 Macrobrachium rosenbergii | reverse complement strand
GAGTGTTTGTGCGTGTGCATTATTTGTTCCGACTGGTGTCGTTATAAAGAAAGAAAGAGAGAGAGAGAGAGAGAGAGAGAGAGAGAGAGAGAGAGAGAGAGAGAGAGACGTATTTATTGCCCTCCCATACCGACGCCTTCCCCGCACCATATTTCGCCTGGACAGGTTCAGAAAGAAGGCGACGGGACTTGTCAAAGAGATAAACGGCTTGCGAACTCTTGCGCCCACCCGCCCCCAAAAAAAAAAATAAATTCTTGTTATCTGCTACGCCCATGTGCGCACGCAGAAGGAGGCGCCGAAGGGAAGGCGGAGGAATGCGCTGTGTGAAACTGTAATTTATCTTCTAAGGGTCTGGAACTACATAAACAATTTTAAGCCGAATTATATTAAATAAAACCAGAAAAATATCATTTTTATTTAAGGCCAAATTATCTCAATCAAATTTTTTAACCATCGTTATTTTAAGCCAAGTTATCTCGAATAAAATGTTTAAAAGCCAGCTTTATTTTAGGCCGAATTATCTCAAATGAAAAAAAAAAAAAAACTTATCTTAGGACGAATTATCTCCAGTAATTTTTTTAAAAGCAAACTTTATTGTAGGACGAATTATCTCAATTAAATTTTAAAAAGCAAACTTTATTTTATGCCAAATTGTCTTAAATAAAATTTAAAAAACCAAAGTTATTTTCTACTAAAAGGTAAAAAGACAATATCCATTATATTTACCACGTTCTTTAATTAAATACAGGTAAACTTTATCACAGTTACGAAAAGAAATACAAAAACATACATACACACACATACCTAATAAATCATACCATAAAAAAATACGGCACAACAAAAATTAACCGTGTTGCAAAATTGCACACACACACACACACACTACCATTATTACCTCAATCCATAATCAGTTGCAACACATACACAAGAATCTAATACATCGTACCATTAACAAAAATAACGAAATACGCAACAAAAAATACCCGTGTTGCAAATTGCTCACACACACACACACACACACACAATCCACGAATCTTTACCAATCTGCATCACATTACGGTGTTCCCACATGAACTTGAATAAATCTACATATTCTGTGGTAGCAGTAACCAGCAACTGTAGATTTCCGCCTCTCAAATTTTCCCCGAATGCAAAAATGGGACTTATTTTTGTTTACATAGATTCTAGAGTCAATATATAAGAAGCGGATTACTGTCGAAGGATCTTGGTGCTGAAATTTAGATACCAAAACTATGCTCTAACTTGTTGAATTGACCAAGTCCAAGAGAAAGAAAAGGTCTGCTCACTTCCCCCCACCAAAATCCCCCAAGTAGGCGGGGCTTTGTCTACCTCCTTATTGCGTCAGCAGGGGAATTGCCGTAATGAGCAGTATACCTCTAAGATACGTCACAGCCTACGTAGCTACCCAGGGAGGCGACTCCAGCCAGTTGGGTATACCTTGTCTCTCTTGGCCTTGCAATTGACAAGAACATAGCCACAAAGCACTAATGCAAAGATCGTGAATGACGCGCAGAAAATTCCAACGTCTGACATTTTCCAACGACAAGCGATTTGAGAAATGGCGAGAGTTTGGGAATACAAAGAGATACGGGAGAGTGAAATAACGTGAGTGACATCATCAGATACGAAACAGTACACTATTCCCAGGATACATTTTCAAAAAAGACGTCACTCTCGGGAATCGTATTTCTTATCAATGTTTTGTTGCTTACGTTAAGAATAAGTAAGACGACACAAAGGCCCTAACAAAGTGAATACGAACATGCGTATTACATATATATATATATATATATATATATATATATATATATATATATATATATATATATATATATATATATATATATATATATATATATATATATATATATACACATGTATATGTATGTATGTATGTATATATCTATATATATATAAAATGTGTGTGTCTGTCTATAAGTCTGTCTAGACAGATTAGGTGGAAAGATACATAAGATTCACAATCACGAGAATTAAAATGCTTAAATTTTTTTTGACACATTTTGATTCAATAGATAACATATCACTTTGTTCCCGTTATCTAGTCTCTCTCTCTCTCTCTCTCTCTCTCTCTCTCTATATATCTCTCTCTCTCTCTCTCTCTCTCTCTCTATATATACTTCATATATCAGTCCCCAGTCAGTCATGAGGTTATTAATAACACGGGTCATCTGTTATCCTGAGGCATTGATAATTCCTGAGATGGAAGGAATTCTGACTCAGTAGTTTTGTTTCGGGATTAATGAAATGTCGTTCTTTATTGGAGACGGAGAGAGCTTATTATATTTTCTTTATGTGTGTATATATATATATATATATATATATATATATATATGTATATATATATATATATATATATATATATATATATATATATATATATATATATATATATATATATATATATATATTATACATATATATATTATACATATATAATATATATGAAGATATATATATATATATATATACGTAGTTAAAATAATAAAATAAAAGTTACTAACCAAGAACATTTTAAAACAAAAATAAACCGTAATAAAAACAAAGTAAAATAAAATAAAACTAAAAACAAAAATAAAACTAACAAAATATTTAACAAGAAGCTTTCTCAAGCATAAAATCGTATTCTATTGTATCCCGTTCTATGTATATATCTATGAAAAGTTTTTTTTTGTCTAGTTCATAAGATTCATACAGAGATCCCAAAATAAACATATCAGGATCTGAAAATGCAGTCCCCAGGTCAGTCGCGAAAAAAAAACGTTGGGCTTTTGATAATTCCTGAGATGCAATGCCTTCTGACTCATGCATTAATGAAATGTCCAATTGATTGAGGAGCCTAATGTATTATATTTTCATGCCGTGTATATATATATATATATATATATATATATATATATGGCACCATTAAAATAAGAGAGTATTAGGGTCATAGAATCCATGAGAACCCTAGGATTCTGCATCAAAAATAAACCGTAATAAAAACAAAGAAAAATAAAAGAAAAAGAAACAAAAATAAAAGGAACAAAATATGAAACAAGAAGAAGCATAAAATCAAGAATCCGAAAAGTTTTTTTTAGAAGAAAAGAAACTAGGAAGAGGAGAGAAAAACTTTGAGGCTTTCAGGAGGAGGAGCATACAGGGGTGAAAATTAGCCTTCTCTGGAAGAAGGCACCATTAAACCAAGAAATTAGAAGAAGGAGGAGGAGGAATGAGAAGAAGAAGAAGAAAGGAAGAAGAAGAAGAAGAAAGAGGAGGAGGAGGAGGAAGAGGAGAAGAAAGAAGAAAAGAAGAAGAAGAAGGAGGAGGAAGAGGAGGGGAGGGAGGAGGAGGAGGAATGAAGAAGAAGAAGAAGAAGAAAAAAAAAAGAAGAAGAAGAAGAAGAGGAGAAAAAAGAAGAAGAAGAAGAAGAAGAAGAAGAAGGAAAGAAGAAGAAGAAGAAGAAGAAGAAGAGGAGGAGGAAAAGAAGAAGAAGAAGAAGAAAAAGAAGAAGAAAAAGAAGGAGGAGGAGGAGGAGGAATAGTTTGAAAATCAGGTCACTTGGACTGAGTAGATCGCTCCATGAGAGAGAACTGGTTAGGAAGGGTGTGGTGATGGCCCCCATAAAAATTCAAATCTTTCCCTCCTTTTTCTTCCTCTTTTATGAAAGTAAGACTTGACAGTGTGAACTTAATCCTGGTCACGTAATTAGGACAAAGACATCAGAAGCGCAAGACATGAGAAGCCCAGAATAAAGAAATATAAGCCAAGAATCAAATGTACTTCAACGGCTCAGCAACAGCGAAATTCCACCCACAGCTCTGTCATTCGCTCGCATTCATAGCAAAATACAAATTTCACCTTATGGTCACAAAACATTAATAAAATTACCATAAATGACAAGAAAACAGTTCCAGCCCTTTTGACATTTTTAAATGACAAGTGACGTGACAAGTGACGAGTGTTTCCTGATAAAAAATAGATACAAATTAGCGAAAGTATTTGAGTTACGTCATCAAATGTAAGCGTATTCCTTGCAAAATATAACTTTCACTAGATGGCCACAAAACACTAATATAATTACTATAAATGACACGACAACAGTTCCAGCTTTTTTGGCATTTTTAAATGACAAGTGACGTGACAAATGACGAGTGTTTCCTGATACAAATAGATACAAATTAGTGAAAGTATGCAAGTTACATCATTATATACAAAGCAGTACATTATTCCCAGTATACTTAACCTAATTAGCACAGTATGTCCAGTCGCAGTTAGCAATGACTAAAATAACGAAAACACAAAAAAACTACGAAAAATATATATAAATAAAAACCTCCATCATAAAAATTGACAAACGACGAAAGTTTCATAACGAAAAAAGATACAAAACAGTGAAAGTATGCAACTCACATTATCAAACATAAAACATCACATTATTCCCAGCATACTTAAACCTAACAAGCGCGACGAATCCAGTCAGCATTAAACGAAATCGACTAAAAACCTAAAAAAAAAGGAAAAAAAAAAACTTTCACGACAAACAAAAACCGGAAGAGAAAAGCCTCAACTTGGTGAAATCTTCCCACGAGAGAAAAAGATAATAACAGGCCACAAAGAGAAGAGGGTGGGAATGCATTGCTCCTCCAGGGAAGATCCTCCAAGGGAGATCACGAACACATACATCAACTTGTGTTGCAATTAACGTCCACGGAGGCTGTATGTATGTATGTATGTATGTATGTATGTATGTATGTATGTATGTATGTATGCGTACGTATGTATGTATGTATGTATTATGTATGTAAGTTAGCTTACGTATAAACTACATCAATGATCTTTGTACGTGATGATATGTGTGTAGATACATCACTGTACAACTGAATCCATGTATTTACGTAACTACGAATATGTATGTATGCATTATGTATCATTGTAAGTATGTATGAATGAATGTCTGTATGTACTTTGTATGTAAGTTAGCTTATGTATAAACTACATTAAAGATCTTTGTAAGTGATGGTATGTGTGAAGATATATCATTTTATAACTGAATCCATGTATATACGTAACTATGAATATGTAAGTATGTATGCATGGAAGTATTTATGTATGAATGCATATATGTATGTACTATGTATGCAAGTTAGCTTATGTATAAACTATATATTAAAGATCTATTTACGTGTTATGTGTGTGAAGACACATAATTTTACAAATGAATCACTGCATATACATATATATATATATATATATATATATATATATATATATATATAATATATATGCAACTATGACTATGTATATATGCATGTATGAATGTCTGACGTTTTTGTATAACCTCTCTTAAAGGTCTATGTATGTGCAGGTACGTTTGAGGATATATAATTTACAACTGAATCCATATTTATTAATATATATGTATGTATATATTAAGGTCCAACCTTTGTGTATAAACTATCTTTAAGATATATATGTATGTAAGTAAAAGTAAACAAAATCTTATATTTAACTTTACAGCATTTGCATGAATTCACGTATTTATGAGTGTATATAATCTAATAATTTAGGTTTTGTATATGCATATGACTAAATGAATAAATTCTTAAAAATTAAATAAGATAATAGTTTCAAAATAATGCACGGGAATTTGTAAGCATGAGGATAAATCACGAGAACAAATAAAAATCAAGAAAAATAACACAAAATACGTAAAAATATAATATATCTCTCAAAAACATATAAAAACAAAATCAATTTCCCTCACAGGAATAAATATGCCAATTAACCGAAAGAAAAGGGAAGTTTTTTAACGTCTTTAAATTTCACTTTCCATCCCAACGCTTCTCCTACTACCCATGACACTCCTTCCCCCCTCCCCTTTCCTCCCCACCACCCACACACACGCACCAATAACTCCCCATTGTGACAAACGGAAGCAGACAGCACACTAACAGTAAAATACGATCCTTTGTTGAACGAATGCGCGCTGCCATCCCAAAAAATGCGTTTTTCCCCCCTATTGGAGTTTCTAACATTTCCGCCGTGCCCCGTTTTAACCTTCTGCGACCTCTCGTGACCTGAAAGTTTCTGGAAGTCATATAGGCTAATACTAATAACAGTTCGTGACGATGGATTTCTATTTTGGGATAGACGGTATGCTCAGGAACAAATCGAGATAGATATCTTTAAATATATAATACAGGCTGCAACAAGCATGACATCTCATGGTGTGAGCATAACTTGGCCATCTCCTCCTCAGCAGGATAGGATAGAGACATTTGTGTCTCCACTGAATAAAACAAAACGAACACCAAACTGACATAGTTCTTTAAATGGATCCTATGTACACTAAGAGCTATGTATTCCTATAGTTTCTTACCTAAATGAATCCTATGTACACCTAAGTATGTCCTATGTATTCCTATGTACACCTAAGTATGTCCTATGTACCCCTAGGGATATCCTATGTACACCTAAGTATGTCCTGTGTACACCAAAGTATGAACTATGTACACCAGTAGTTTCCACAGGCTACCCAGCCCCCATTTTAGTAAACTGTCCCGTAAGAGATGGGTTGTTTGAAACTGCAGTAACATATGTCATAAACACACGTCGGCAACTGATCACATACATAGCACAAACACATTAAAAACAAGTCAACAACAATTACAAACATGTTGAAAACAAGTCAAAATTATCACAAACATGTTGACAAGTCTAAAATAATCCCAAACGTGTTGAAAACAAGTCAACAACAATTACAAACATGGAAAACAAGTCAACAACAATAACAAACATGTTAAAAACAAATCAACAACAATTACAAACATGTTGAAAACTAGTCAACAACAATCACAAACATGTTGAAAACATGTCAACAACAATCACAAACATGTTGAAAACATGTCAACAACAATCACAAACATGTTGAAAACATGTCAACAACAATCACAAACATGTTGACAACAAGTCAACAACAATCACAAATATGTTGACAACACGCCAACGACCATAAGTGAACAACGAACCTTTGGCAATTGCAGAATAATCGCATGAAAAACTGGTTAGAATACCCGGAATTTGTTGACTTGCATTCAACTTGTTTGTGATATGTGTGCGAAAAGTTGACGACACGTGTTTATAAAAAGTTTTAGTGCGTTGTGGACGGACCCTAATCAAGAGAGACAAAACATAAACATTACATTCCTTCATTACACAGTACAACCAAAGCATGAGATCTTAAATAAACAGCGGAATGTAAAACCCAACATAAAGTAAACATTTTGAAAAAAATACCACAACCTTTACTGATATCAGCATAAGAATCAGCAGGAAAGAAATAAAAATGGCAGAGATTTACGCCTGCAGAGCAAAAGCCTTCAGCTAAACAAGGGGGAGACCGGCATTCTTTTCGAAACAAACGGAGCCGTTGTTTTGGAAACAATGACATTAAGCAGCAGGGCAAAAGCCACAGAGCGGGAAATAAAATACACAAAGCAAGGATGGCGTGTTTTTACTATATATAAATACATATATATATATATATATATATATATATATATATATATATATATATATATATATATATACATATATATATATATATATATATATATATATATATATATAATAAAATATATATGTGTATATATATATATATGTATATATATATATATATATATATTATATATATGTATATATATATATATATTATGTGTATATATATATATATATATATATATATATATATATATATATATATATATATTATGTGTATGTATATGCGTGTATAGATAAGTGCGCTTGCATGAACATTAAGAAAACCATCACTGCAATTACTGATCATGAATATTCAGTTAACCACAACAAAAACACAGCAAAAATGAATAGATTCACTAAATAAAACCAAAAATAAAAAAATCCAAAACAATAAAAAAAAAGCCCCGAAACGAAATTAACAAAAAAAAAAAAACTACAAAATCCAGAAAATAAAAAGCCCACGACAGCAAGTGCTTCATCAAAACAACACGAAAGCAAGTCTAGTGGAGGGAGATTATCCACTGGTGAAAGGTCTTCTGCATTAAAAGCACAGGGAGCAACAATTATTATTATTATCATATATTATTAGGCGCGTCAGTTTAGGAGATGATCCGGTGGAGAAAGGTCATCTGTATTTAAAGCACAGGTCGCTACAATTATTATTATTATTATTATTATTATTATTATTATTATTATTATTATTATTAATCAGTCGTGTCAGTTTAGATTACCCAGTGGAAAAAGGTCATTTGTATTAAAAAGGTTGGGGGCTTCAATTATTATTATTATTATTATTATTATTATTATTATTATTATTATTAATATCTAATCGTGTCAGTTTACGAGATTATCCAGTGGAGAAAGGTCTTCTGTATTACAAGCACAGGGAGCTACAATTATTATTATTACTACTACTACTATTATTATTATTATTATTATTATTATTATTATTATTATTATTATTATTATTATTATTATTATTGTCAATATTATTATTATTATTATTATTATTAAATCAGTCGTGCCATTTTAGGAAATTACGGATTATTATTATTATTATTATTATTATTATTATTATTATTATTATTATTTATTCAGTCGTGTCTATTTAGTAAACGGATTACGATGCCTTCGCAACTGACTTCGTCAGTGTTGGCTGCGCAAGAGACGGCCAGATGTTTTCATTAATAAGCTAATTGTGTTTGGAGTAAGTCAGTTACTATTTTTAACTGGGTGTGAGGCGTTCATATCAAGTTTCATATCCAAGAAGATTATCTATTTTCCACGGGTTTATATCAGATAATTATAGTAGCCACGAGCAAAGTTGTTTGTGCGTTTAATTTTTCTTTATTATCTCAGCAAACGAAACCAACTTAACACTAAATCGATGTACTGTGTGATAATTGTTGTACAAATGGAACTTCAAAAGTTCAAGATTTAATATTTTACTTACATTTTTATCGATTCACTCATTAATTTGTTCATCTATTTCTTGTTTTCTGATAACTAATCTCTCCTCTCTGCATTTCCCATTAACCTTCGTTGCTTCTTCCAAATGAAAACCATATTCTTTGGAAGCTTGAATTTCAAAGTCAATGACCCCTGTGGTGGGCTTGTTCCATATGAATAGGGTTCATCTTCTGAATAATAATAATAATAATAATAATAATAATAATAATAATAATAATAATAATAATAATAATAATAATAATAATTACAGTTCATATCCTCTTTCCCACGCCATAACAGAACCGTTATATTAAAAATAAAATAATAATTCACGCTGTTGATTTGCACCTCGAAATAAAAAAAATATAAAAAAAAACATCCCCAAAGTACCAGCTTCTTGAATAATAATAATAATAATAATAATAATAATAATAATAATAATAATAATAATAATAATAATAATTTAAAGAACTTGGTGAGCTTGTTCCTTATGAATAGGGTTCATCTTCTGAATAATAATAATAATAATAATAATAATAATAATAATAATAATAATAATAATAATAATAATAATAATAATAATAATTTAAACGTCACGAGTCCGTATCCTTATTTCCACGCTGTGGATGAAACGCTATTAAAAAAAATATTATCAAAAATAATTCAGGCAGTTAATATTCACCCGAAAAAAAAAAATTTAAAAGTCATCTCCCAACTAACACCTCGAAATCCCCCGAAATCAAGTGAGGATCGGATTCAATTATCCAGGGGGACTTAGAATCTCATTACCTGTCATTCTTAAGATGCCTCAGGTGTCACTCATAAGACGCTGATAGGTCTTAACGAGACGTGACAGGGATTCCTCCCATTAGACTGAAATGTCTAGGAAGACAGGTCTTATACTTATCCTTCCTTTTGGGATTAAGCTAGTTTACTTGAAAGAGAGAGAGAGAGAGAGAGAGAGAGAGAGAGAGAGAGAGAGAGAGAGAGA
>NC_089793.1:525323-540323 GCF_040412425.1 Macrobrachium rosenbergii | reverse complement strand
AATGAGTTAAATTTTGATTATAAGGAAGGACGTGTGAGTTGCCTGAATGACTAGAGAGAGAGAGAGAGAGAGAGAGAGAGAGAGAGAGAGAGAGAGAGAGAGAGAGAGAGAGAGAGAGAGAGATTGTTTGAACGGCTTCAGATGTCAACTGTTCTGTAAATAGGACAAAAATGTAGATATATATAGTGAGAGAGAGAGAGAGAGAGAGAGAGAGAGAGAGAGAGAGAGAGAGAGAGAGAGAGAGGTTGTTTGAACGGCTACAGATGTCAACTGTTCTGTAAATAGGACAAAAATGTAGATATATATAGTGGGCAGAGAGAGAGAGAGAGAGAGAGAGAGAGAGAGAGAGAGAGAGAGAGAGAGAGAGAGAGAGAGAGAGATGGTTGATCGACTAAAAATGCTACTGTTTTGTAAACAGGACAAAGATGTGATGATTTAGTTATTTAGTAAGTATATATATATATATATATATATATATATATATATATATATATATATATATATATATATATATATATATATATATATATATCCCCCCCTATTTACTCTGCTCAAATCCTTGAAGAGAACAAAGACCACATTACACCACATTCAACACGCGATTTCCCTAAGCCTGCGGAGACAAAAGGATTCTTCCGACACATCTAAGGATTCTTCTCTGATCCTGTGAGGTGACCTGGCATCAGTGCCTAGGATTCTGAGGACACATAACGTCATCTGCAACCTGACCTGCCGTGACCTCGCCTCGTTTACTGAATACGTCGTTTTCTGCTTTAGTAAAGTAGGTTGACGAGATTTATAATTGTGGACAGAACTGCAAGGGTTTCCTTATAATAATAATAATAATAATAATAATAATAATAATAATAATAATAATAATAATAATAATAATAATAATAATAATAATGTAGTTACTACATATATATTATATGAATATCATTATTATTATTATTGTCATTATAATAATAATAATACTAATAATAATAATAATAATAATAATATTTTTTGTTATATTTCGAAGTAATCTGTAGATCATTTTTGTTTATCTAAACGCAAAGAGTTTTCACAAGAGCAGAAAAGTTTATGATTACTCCTGCTAAAAAGACCTAGAGATTAATTTACCATTGATAACATGAACGAAACAAAAACAACACATTAAACTCTCTCTCTCTCTCTCTCTCTCTCTCTCTCTCTCTCTCTCTCTCTCTCTCTCTCTCTCTCCTACAAAATTAAGACGATGAATCTTGCAACACGGCCAATCAACTCGTCGATGGAAATGGGGCTTGTCTTGTCCTTGTTGGCCCTCCTAGGGTCCTTCTTCAGTTTCTTCGTTCCTCCGTTCCTTCGTTTCTTTGTTCCTTCGTTTCGTTTCTTCGTTCCTTCGTTTCTTCGTCCCTTCGTTTCTTTGTTCCTTCGTTTCTTCGTCGCTTCGTTCCATCGTTCCTTCGTTCCTTAACCCCTTCATTTCTTCGCTCCATCGTTCCTTCGTTTCTTCGTCCCTTCGTTCCCTAATTCCTTCGTCCCTTCGTTCCATCGTTCCTTCGTTTCTTCGTCCCTTCGTTCCATAATTCCTTCGTCCCTTAGTTCCTTTGTTTCTTCGATCTTCGTCCCTTATCCCTTTCGTTCCATCGTCACTTCGTCTTTTCGTTCATTAATTTCTTCATCCCTTCGTTCCATCGTTCCTTCGTACTTTCGTTCCTTAATTCTTCGTACCTCCGTTCCTTCGTTCCATCGTTCCTTCGTCCCACCCATCACATTTCGGGCGGGGTAGCAGATGGGCTGCCCTCAGCAATAGCCCAAGTTTCCATTCTCGAGTCTCTCCAACACCAGAGGCTTTAATTGGAACTCACAGCACGAGAAGACGACAGAGGCTCGAGAGATTCATTCATTCTCTCTCTCTCTCTCTCTCTCTCTCTCTCTCTCTCTCTCTCTCTCTCTCTCTCCGTAAATGAGCGTCATTCTCGAGGGGGGGGCTTCATACACCTGCGACTCGACCGAATGATTCGATCTCTCAGTCCCTTACTGCGTGTGTGTATCTAATATACCTATTTATCTAAATATTTACCTATTCATCTATCTATATAGAGAGATATAGATAGATAGATAGATAGATTCTTCTATAGACAGATATTTAGACAGTTAAGACTTTTTTTTCTTCTATAGAGAGATATTTAGACAGTTAAGACAGTTTTTTTTTTTTTTAGGAGTGACAATTTTGCTCCTCAACAAATTTTTCAGGATGAGGAAAGTAGGCATATACCTTTCTGTACCTTGGTTGGGACCAACCACAGTCAACTACTTATCATGTACTTAACTGAGTCCTGAATCTCTCTCTCTCTCTCTCTCTCTCTCTCTCTCTCTCTCTGATATTCTGTCGAAAACACGTGATCCAACAATGTATGATGAGAGAACCTCTCTCCATTTTCTATGAGTAAACTAAACTCACTCTCTCTCTCTCTCTCTTTGTAACAAGCCAGCACCTAAGAGGCGTAACCGAATGTGTGGCATTTAGACCGACCGTCACGTAAGAAGGTCTGTATAACATGACCGAAACGGGCAAAAGGGGGTAAACAACGAGCCCCTAAAATGATGGGTGGAAATCGACCGCCCTCCTCCTCCCCCCCCCTCCTCACACACAAAAGCCACCCACACTAAAGACCATCCCGTTACAAAGCAAAGCAACGCCCACAGATACTCTCTCTCTCTCTCTCTCTCTTGATTACAGATGAGACCCAGATGAATGATTCCATCTATTCGAGCGGAGTTCAACTCTCTCTCTCTCTCTCTCTCTCTCTCTCTCTCTCTCTCTCTCTCTCTCTCTCTCTCTCTCTCTAAATTTGCATTACATATATACAAAATTAGTTTTTATTTTTTTCCGTCTCATTACTATGTTCAGCAGGGTTAAAAATCAAGAGATTACAGCATTATCTATCTGTCTATCTATCTACCTATCTAGATAGAGAGATAGATAGATAGATAGATAGATAGATAGATAGATAGATAGATAGATAGATATATACATACACACATACATGCATATATAGAAGGATAGATCGCTAGATAGATATTGCTAGTTCTATATTACAAACCGAATCATTACTGTTATTTTCACTCATGTCTAAATATTCCAGGTGTGACGTTAATAATCTATAAACAGATCACTCCCACTGTAAATCTATTCTTGTCAAAGGCCTCGCCTCACTCACTCCTACGCCGATCCGTCGTCATAGCCACGAAATTTGCGTACAGGAAATATAAAAATTCATCAAATAATTTCTGCAATTGTTAGCTTTTACCAATTACTGTAGTATCTCTTCACTATTACCAGTCCACACTGAACGCTCTTGAACCTGAGAAGGATTTAAATGATGAGTAGCCTTTGCGTCGTCATGACCACGAGATTTACATAAAAAAAGGAGTTAAAAATCACCGAAATAACTTTTAAGACCAAACGCTTCTTAGCTTTCACCAGTTCCTGTAGCGCTTCTTCACCAACCGCTTCCAAGTTCTCACCAGTTGCTGTGGCTTTCAATAATAGGTAGCTTTCATTATCCTTGTTCATTTTTCAAGACATTCACATCAAAAAATGACATTCACGTCAGTTACATGATAACTTTCTTGATTAAGTACTTGCTGTAGGATGTAATAGTTCTTCAATTTACGACGAGTTCTAAAAGGTCCTTTGACAAAGCAAGATGGCCAAATCTTCAAATCTTCAGCCATCTAAAGGACTGTGATATGCGATTTCAACATGGCTGTGGAAAATCATTTCTCAGTGGTATTTACGGCAGAGTTTAATCGAACTGAAATTCCAGGCCATTAATTGCTTCATGAGAATCAATTTCTCCACGTCCCAATTTTAATCTCACAAAGAAAGCAGAAGAAATTTAAGAACACAAATTAAGAAAGGCTTCGAATTTCATCAAACAGCGGCACATTGATTCCAGTTCGGTGATCTCAATTTTACGAAATTTGAGATGACCGCGAGAGAAATATCTCGGGATCTCAATTTCGGCCATTAATCTCTCTCTCTCTCTCTCTCTCTCTCTCTCTCTCTCTCTCTTAGTGCACATGACCTTCGGAGTAGCCAGTATTTCTCTACTTCATTTATTCTCTCTCTCTCTCTCTCTCTCTCTCTCTCTCTCTCTCTCTCTCTCTCTCTCTCTCTCTCTCTCTCTCTCTCTCTCTCTCTCCGTAACCCATAATATGACCCTTGGAATACCCAATATTTTTCTATTTCCATTGTATATATCTAATATTTTCTTCCCCCTATTCTCTCTCTCTCTCTCTCTCTCTCTCTCTCTCTCTCTCTCTCTCTCTCTCTCTCTCTCTCTCTCTCTCTCCAACCGTTCCTTCTCCTTTCCCTTTGCTTCTCACATCTTCCTTCGCCCCAATTTAAAAAAAAAACAAAGAAGAGGGAAGAAGGAAGATTGGAATAAGGTTAGGGAAGACACAGGAAGGGAAAGAAGATGGAAGGAGAGAGAGAGATGAGAAGAGAGAGAGAGAGAGAGAGAGGAGAGAGAGAGAGAGAGAGAGAGAGAGAGAGAGGGTTGGAAAGAGATCGTTTGCCGCTGCTTTCCAAGAAGTCTGATCAAAGCCAACCATTTTCTCACAAGTCGTTTCCTGCTCAGTGGTCACACTCTACCTTTTGCCTCTGGAACAATTACGGAACCTTTTTTTTTTTTTCTTTCTTTTTGCGGTTCCTGCCTAAAGGAACTCGATCCTCGGCTCTGCTCTTTCGGGAACCTCCACAAGACAGAGGGGCGGCAAAAGAAAGTCTTGAGATTCTTATAGATCAAAAGGTCTGTTTAATGATGGTCGATCGTTAAGAGGGCAGAATTATAGATGCCAGAATGGAAGTACAGATGACAGCATAGAAGTACAGATGACAGCATAGAAGTATAGATGACAGCATAGAAGTACAGATGACAGAATGGAAGTACAGAACTCTGAATAGAAGTATAGATGCCAAACAGAAGTGGTGGAAATCCTAGGCCAACGTCGAGATGCAGAAACTGGACCATCAGGAAGTTCACCTTAGGTAATCTTAGGTCACATCAGGTCACCTTACGAGAACGACAGGAATAGGAATACAGAGCTTAGGCCGAAGGCCAAGCGCTGGGACCTAGGAGATCACTCAGCACTGAAAGGGAAATTGAGAGTAAAAAGATTTTAACAATGCACCGCCTGGGGTCCACTGACGGAATTACGAAAATGATGAAATCCTTATTCAGAGCTTTTACAACTGTGATACGTAAATTTAAGCCGAATTTCTTAACGAACAGCTCATTTAAAAATATAAGAAAATATATACATATAAAAACCTGATGGAGAGCATTTACTAAATTTAGCCTTCAACTAGACCTATACCTGTAATTCAAGGTGCCCCCATAAGCCGATCAAGGCCCAGGGACAAGTGAAATTAGACTAACTGGAATGAAGGGTGGAATAGTTTTCCATTACGTATCTGCAAATCTGAAACATCACTCAGTAAATGAAGAGGAAGGGATTTAGGAAATTGGTGTCTATCAGCAACTTTATAACCGATCTTGAAGGTGCTCTTAGGAGTCACTCTGAATATAACCTGCAAAAAAGGTTATAAAGTGATCAGCAACAATGCTTTTGAAGAAGGTGCTCCTGACATCAGATTCTGAGAGATTATTACTTCTTTAACGAGACCACAAAATCACATCAACCTCGCTCGTTTGAAGGATTTCTTCTAAAATGAGGTGATGATTGGAGTAAGGTCAGGTTAAGAGATCAGGTTTATAATTAATATTAGATCAAAGGCAGAGAATAAAAAAAGAACTTGGGACCAAAGAAGCCCCACAAATGAATAAATAAATTAAATAGAAAAATAAGGTACCATCTACAGACTGCCACTCAAGACCAACTAAAACTAGTAACCCCGCACGAAAAGATTTTCATCAAAAGACATATTCTGTCCTAAAATGGAAAACTGCAGTATCTGCATAATGTTCGAAATTGAGATAAGCCACCTATTGGGCTCGTGAAACACAAAATACACAATTTACTGCAGTTTCAGAATGATTTTTCAATGCTTTATTTAGGGGGGTCCCATTCGCAGTATCTGCAAATTCAGTAGTAAGGCAAAGGAAAACTGCAGTATCTACCATTTTACTCAGTCATCCAGTTTTGGGCAGTACTGTACAACAATACATTTCCGCTTCGCAGAGGCTGGGAAGTCGCAGTTCCACGGATAATGAGAACATACGACAATCTTCGAGGAACTGCATAAAAGATATGCTCGGGTAATGATTACTGAAGAACTTCCTCACGAACTTCCTGAGGCCTTGGAGATAATGTACGAGTACTTCAGAGAGGTATTCTGACGGCCGTTTCCAAGCAGGTATACTGATAATTCTGCGTATTTCCATCTATACTTCTATTCTGTTACCTATAATTCTGTTCTGTTACCTATAATTCTGTTCTGTCATCTATACTTATGTTATATCATCTATAATTCCATTCTGTCATCTATAATTTTATTATGTCGTCTACATTTCTCATTTATGAACCCCGGATAAATGGGGGGTAGGGGGTTGGAGTCAGGAAAGGTATCCATTTGTAAAACATCTGCCATTATGAAATGAGTGGTCCAAGAGAGTAACAGCTCATTAAAACAGCATTATTTAAGGAAAACTGTTCAACAAATATAGGAAAGCAAAATAATTTAACGTATAAAGTTACACCCATCCAGATCAGCACTGATTAACGGGATAAATCCTGATGTAATAATTACCGTGTGAATGCAATGACTTTACCTTTTGAAAAGTAAACATTTACACAATTCTGGCTATTTGGTGAAATGACCAAGTCATAAATGAACCAATGAGAACGCAGACCGGAAGAAAGATCAGCGCTGATGACTTCATTAGACTATCATAAATGGAGATGAATGACTCCCGTCTTTAGAAAGGCTGGTAGCTAGTTTGTGGTGGGCTGCGCGCGCGCGCACACAGACACACACACACACACATGCACCACAAACGCGGAAGGAAGTTGGTGCTAACTATTTCGAACAGACAAGTTCGAGAGCGAAGTTCACCTAAGTTCAACGGTTCCATTAGCTGTCAGGAGATGGATAATATTGTTGTAGTTTGGGTTCAAATTATTTGACTGGCGTGCTTTAAATCAAATTCGTAAGTGTCTTTAAGTGTTGGCTTAATATAAAACTAGCAAGAATTGGTACCAATAAAGAAAACAGAACGTAAATTCCTCAAATTTTCATAGATCAATGGCTTGCAGGTCCCAAAAATGACCAATATCACTATCAGCTAGTTCTTAGAATGACCTCTAGGCCTATGTATCAAAAAAAGTAAGTGGAAACAAATTCATTAAAAATTTTACATCCATACTGATAACACCCCCACAAACATACATCCTCGCCCACACAAACTTGAACTAGTCATTTTTATACAATAGCCACCATACAAAAACTTTAGACCTATGTATCAGAAAAAGTAAAATTAAATCAAATAGCGTTTTATATCGGCAATAATCACACACCCACAAATGCATCTTCAACCATACAAACTTAGACTAATCATATTTAGAAAAAAAATTATATAAAGGTAACGGTAAAAACGATATAAGAAAAAAAAAAGCACACTACAAAGTAAACCACTGAACGGTCTATACATAAAGTCACGAATTCCCACCCGCAGCCCACACAGTAACCTCAACCAATGCACCAACCCGTGACGCCGCCCGTTATCCGGGTGGGCGGAAGTTAGGGGGGGGGTGTCCTTAAAAATCTCTTTTCATCTCGGCCCCATAGGGGAGAATAACTGCCAGACCCGTTCGAGGGAAAAAGAGTTTCCCAATCTGAAAGTGATTGAGCATCGTATGTGGGAGATTCGCCAATCACTCCAATCGCTTAATGACTCGCATCTCCTCCTTTTACTTTCTCTCTCTCTCTCTCTCTCTCTCTCTCTCTCTCTCTCTCTCTCTCTCTGGGCAATTAGACTTGTTTTCAGTCCTCCTAAGACGAGAACAGTGCAACACGGTGCGTTTCTTTTTATCAAACTGACCTCTGCTGACTTGACCAGCGGCTATCTAACTGTTAGTCGACAGCTGATAGTCGCAGAAGAGAAGAGTAGAGAGAGAGAGAGAGAGAGAGAGAGAGAGAGAGAGAGAGAGAGAGAGAGTCAGTGCTCCGTCAAAATGTTTACCATCATAATATTTAAGCAGAAGGCTCCCGATATGGTAATTCTCAAACCCCCCACTGGATTGAACATATTCTTTCTCATTTAAGTAATTCTCATCCCTACAAGGATTAGAAAATATTCTTTCCACATTCTCCCTCGTTTAGGCAATTCTCATCCCTACAAGGATTAGATAATATCTTTCCATATTCTTCCTCGCTAAGGTAATTCTCATCCTTACAAGGATTACATAATATACTTTCCATATTCTCCCTCGTTTAGGTCATTCTCACCCCCATAAAGTTAAAAACATTATTCCCCATATTCTCACTCATTTAGGCAATTCTCACACACACACACAGGGATTAGATAATTTTCTTTCAATATTCTGTCTCATTCAGGTAATTCTCAAAACCACACTGTCGAAAATATTCTTAACATGTTCTCCCCTATTAGGTCATTCTCACCTCCAGAGGGACTGGAGAATATTCCTTCCATATTCTACCTCACTTAGGTAATTCTCACCCCCAAAGGGACGAAAACATTCATCCAGATTCTCAAAAAAGAAAAAAAAAATCTCGCTCAGGGATTCCAGCCTTAGAATTGCAAACTCGAACCATTGTGAAATCTCACTTTTCCCGCCTTTGGCATAAGAAGACGCCAGCAACTCATTAACGCACATGAGTGTGCCTGCAACAATCTGCAACAACAAACAATGACGGCGTCCTCTGCATATGAGATGCACTGAATGCATCACGCAATCCTCCGAGAGAGTATCCGGTTTAGAATGCAAAACACTCCTTTTCACAGCAGACCCGTGAAAGCAACTGGTGAAAGTGGAGAATTATCATCGTGGTGATTGCGCGCTTTGCAGATGAGTGGTGTCGCGTTGTTCCCGCGTGTGTTTGTGCGTTTGTGTGGCTTGTCGTGTTGTTCCCGCGTGTGTCTGTGTGTTTGTGCGGCTTGTCGTGTTGTTCCCGTGTGTGTTTGTATGTTTGTATGGCTTGTCGTGTTGTTCCCGCGTGTGTTTGTATGACTTGTCGTGTTGTTCCCGCGCGTTTGTGCGTTTGTATGGCTTTTCGTATTATTCACGCGTGTTTGTATGTTTGTATGGCTTGTCGTGTTGTTCCCGCGTGTGTTTGTATGGCTTGTCGTGTTGTTCCCGCGTGTGTTTGTGTGTTTGTATGGCTTGTCGTGTTGTTCCCGCGTGTGTTTGTGTGTTTGTATGGCTTGCCGTGCTGCTCCCGCACGTGTTTGTATGGCTTGTGCCTTAAATAAAATAAAAACTGCTGAGGCTAAACGGCTGAAATTTTGTGAAATTTGGTATGTTTTATGATTGGAGGGTGGATGATCAACATACCAATTTGCAGCCCTCTAGCCTCAGTAGTTTTAAGATCCGAGGGCTGACAGAAAAAGTGCGGACGGACAGACAAAGCTGGCATAATAATTTTCTTTTCGGAAAACTAAAAACCAGATTGCTTTCCAGTACTGAAGACCTTGCCGTCCCCAGTTGAATATGAACGCAGAAAATCCTCCCACCCGAATTTAATACATTATTATTTATTGCGACAGCAACTGGAATCCTATCAGCTGATAGGATAAGCTATCAGTACCGCTCTCCTGATGTTTTCAAGCAGAACTTTTCAGATATCATGATAGGTAGTACATTCTCTCTCTCTCTCTCTCTCTCTCTCTCTCTCTCTCTCTCTCTCTCTCTCTCTCTCTCTATTTCATATATATATATATATATATATATATATATATATATATATATATATATATATATATATATATATATATATAGAGAGAGAGAGAGAAAAGGAAAGAAGAAGAAGAAGAAGAAAGAAACCTACAACATTTCCCAAACAGCACAGTCATCGATTCAGAAATGATGACGTCACGTTCCCGCCCCACAATGATGGTAATTTGTCTCGCCCAAACACACGCCCACGATCCCCAAATAAGGAAGAAGGAAGAAGGGGAAGGAAGGAGAGAGAGGAGAAGGAAAAGGAAGGAGGAGGATAGAAGAAGGAAGAAGGGAAGAAGTAAGAAGGAGGAGAGAAGGAAGAAGAAAGAAGAAAGAGGGTCAAAGTGGGCGAAAATAACACCCAAAAATTCTAAAGTTAGAAAGATAAGTACCTGCGTATAAAAAAGGGGAGATTATTATTATTATTATTATTATTATTATTATTATTATTATTATTATTAGTCAAATGGAACAACCAATTGCATGGAAAATATTTAAAGCCCTTCCCCCCACCCACGACGGACAAAGTAAGTTACCGAAGTAAAGAAAGTGCGTACATAAAAACATAAGAGGAAAATATAATTGGAGAAAGCTGAAATAAACAAACATGCAACTATTACGTAGGTCCAGTAAGTGAAGATGAAAACACACAAACGAAATAAAACAATCCAGAAAGAAAACTTTAAATCAATAAAAAAAAAAATAATAGCTTAAATCCTTCACTACAAACCCTTAAATTTTAAAATGACAGTCAAAATTTCGTAAAAAAAAAAATTAACCCTTAAACAAAAAATCATAAATCTATTTAAAAAAAAACCATAAGTCGAAAAAAAATCAGAAATTAAAAAAATAGAACCTCGCACATTCATAAACAAGTAAACAATGCGCCGAAGTTTCTTTGGCGCAATCGAGTTTTCTGTACATCGTATGATCAAGGCCACCGAAAATAGATCTATCTTTCGGTGGTCTCGGCATAATGCTGTATGAGTCGCTGCCCATGAAACTTTAACCACGGCCCGGTGGTGGTCTGACCTATATCGTTGCCAGATGCACAATTTTGGCTGACTTTAACCTTAAATAAAATAAAAACTACTGAGGCAAGAGAGCTTAAATTTGGTATGTTTGATGATTGGAGGGTGGATGATCAACATACCAATTTGCAGCCCACTAGCCTCAGTAGTTTTTAAGATCTGAGGGCGGACAGAAAAAGTGCGGACAGACAAAGCCGGCACAATAGTTTTCTTTTCAGATAACTAAAATCACATCATAAATTCATAAAACAAAAATCAAATAAATCAGAGATCCATTAAAAAGAAAATCACACTTCATAAATCCATAAAAAAAATAAAATAAATCAGAAATCCATTAAAAAGAACATCACAACTCCAGTGACTGGAGAGAGAGAGAGAGAGAGAGAAACCCAACTGCCTCAGAAATGGATGTGACTTGCAAGATGACGTCATCACATCAGAACTGAGGCACTGGGACCGGACAGACAACTTTCTATCACTGAAAGTTGCCTGAGTCTTACTCTGCTTGGCTGCTTGCTTGCTTGCATATGCTGCGTCTTCACTTTCCATTGAATTTACTGACAGATGTGGAATTTAAATTGTGCTTTAGCTATGTGGCACTTTCTCCTTCCGCGGGAATCCTGGAGGCGCAATCGTTTGCATTCTCTTCATTAATCGTTTTTTAAGACCAGTCTTACAGCGCGTTCAAGCGTTCAAAATACAGTTAGACATGTTATAGATATGTCGGAAACTTATCACATACATATCACAAACATGTTGAAAACAAGTTACATGCATACCACAAACAGGTTGAAAACAAGTTACATACATATCACAAACAGGCTGAAAACAAGTTACATACATATCACAAACAGGTTGCAGACAAGTTACACACATATCAGACTTACTGGTAGTCCTGTCCAGTGCTTAATATAACAATCCGCCATTTGCCAAAGAATCGTTCGTCGCTCAAACTGACTGACTAACCACCAGAACTATCTTAAGCGCGTTTTAAGCTGGTCTTAAGCCAACAAGGGGACTTGCTTTGGGATTTCAGGAGTTTAGTGTGGACCTCTGGACTTATCCAAACAAAAAACACACCAACACGCGCACACACAATGACACAGAAACACATTTGGTAATACCAATATGATTTTCACAGAGCTACCTAAAAAAAGTCAAGAAAATTTCAGTTTTTGTCTAAGTAGATTTAATTATCAAAGACACTAATGCAAGCCCACAAGTTACCCTCTGGCACACTATCTTAGACAGGGAGCATTCCATAAGCACACACGCAACCAAACCATTTCCTTGTGACCTGTTACCAGAAAAACAATCTCACGATTAAGGATTCAGCTCAAAATACTCGTTTTGTTTATTGCCCGAAGGCATGACACTTAAAAAAAAAAAGGCACTTTTTTCCATTACTTTTTTGGACATCAGCATGCTTATAAAATTTATTGACTGTACCCACAATAAATCCAAAAAACATATAGCAAAAAACTATAAACTTCATTGATTTGCCAACGTAGCCAGCAAGCACATGCACACCTACAAACACACACACACACAAATATATATATAAATTTCTGACTCACATCAGGATCGAACCCAGGTCTTTCATTTGCAAGACAAGACGGCGGCCAACCAAGCCACACAAGCCATAAAAGAAGTTGGAACCTAAGTATACCACTGTACCTAAGACTTTACCTGTGGTACTTAGGTTCCAACTTCTTTTTAGGCAATGTGTGTTTATAGCAACAGTCTTGTCTTTTAACTACAATAACATGTTGAACAGAAATTTATTTCTATTTCAACATATTGTGTGTTGATTATTTCTATATTTATATGTATGTATATATACATTATATATATTATATATATATATATATATATATATATATATATATATATATATATATATATTATATATTCACATATATACATACATACATATACATATTATATAAAGTTAGGTAGATTCCGTGTACAATTAGCAAGGGCATACATACATACATACATACCCCCAATTTCAGAAGACCATACGCCAACACCACTCAAAGACGTACCTGCAGAGAAAAACGAAAATAAATTAATCACATATTCACTTACTCTTAATGACTATACCTAAATCACGAAGGCTTTAGTCAGATACAATAATTATCCACTTCCCCAGCACAGTTATTAAGCTCCAATTATATAAGAATTATAATATAATCAATGCAAATGGTTGCTAATAAGTTGGTTTTAGTATTTAAATAAAGATTTTTCTGGTCATGCAATTTATGTGAAGGGTTGAAAGGTTTGAAGACATACGTTAAAAAACAAGTCTACATTAATATAATTAGCAAGGTCTGGATTAACATAGTCTAAAGGGTATGTGAGGGACTACGGAGAGAGAGAGAGAGAGAGAGAGAGAGAGAGAGAGAGAGAGAGAGAGAGAGAGAGAGAGAGAGAGAGAGAGAGAGAGAGAGGGGGGGGGGAGCCAAAGCGATTTTGAGAAATGAAAAATAAACACTGATATTTCAATACTGTTTACCTGTGTAAGAGAGAAAATTATATCACGAAAACATAGAAATAAAAATAGACATTGCCTTAGAGAGAGAGAGAGAGAGAGAGAGAGAGAGAGAGAGAGGCAGGCAAAGATATTGACAAATGAATATATCAGAACAGTTTACCTGCGTGGCCGAGAGAAGAATGAGAAAACTTTATCATAAAAAATAAAATGAAAGTAGACACTGCCTTAAAAAATAAAATAAAAATAGACACTGCATGAGAGAGAGAGAGAATGTGTGTGTGTGTGTGTGTGTAATAACAGTATCCAATAAAGCATCTTCCATGAACAATGACCACCATACGTCATCCCAACGGAGCCTTGGTCAAGCAATACCTCTGAATCAATGACCACACTTCATGAGAGCTCCGCGCCCATTAAATGTTCCTTTGCAACAGCAATATCGTCCTTTATTTCACGGAATATTGTGGAAGTATTAGGTTACATATCTGTGGTGAGTCTGGTTAAGCTTATTCTTAGGTAAAGGTTTAAAAAGATTTAAAATTACAGATATTCAATTTGATTCTGATAAGAGATTAGTGTATACGCGTTAATTCGGCTGGTAATTAAATGTGATTAATTTTCAGCTCTCTTGAGGATTTGATATTATATTTAAGATGCTCTGAGCGACGATTATAAATTATATATATATATTATTATATGTATATATATATATATATATATATATATATATATATATATATATATATATATATATATATATATATATTTGAAAATAGAATAATTCCACTAGTTCAAAATTTTTGAAGAGAGAGAGAGAGAGAGAGAGACAGAGAGAGAGAGAGAGAGAGAGAGAGAGAGAGAGAGAGAGAGAAGGCAAAGCTTTTGAAAATTGAATAACAAACACTGATATATCAGTCAGGCTCTCTGTGTTTTTCCAGAGAGAGAGAGAGAGAGAGAGAGAGAGAGAGAGAGAGAGAGGCAAAGCTTTTGAAAATTGAATAACAAACACTGATATATCAGTCGAGCTCTCCTGTGTTTTCGAGAGAGAGAGAGAGAGAGAGAGAGAGAGAGAGAGAGAGAGAGAGACAAGCGTTGACAAAAACTGATCAAAAACGGGTCTCCTTCAAAGCGTTCCGATCATCCTTAACGACATCGGGGAAGTTCCCGCGACGAAAATTATTAGAAGACTTCCGGCGCGTGTGAGAACTCACTAAGCAGGAGTCATTTTCGGATGTGAACAGAAATCCCAGGCAGAGGCTGCTTAGCATAAGCGGCAGTGGACGATTTTATTTCCCGCAGACCACCAGAGGCTTTCCCGGGCTTAATTTTGTTCGAAAAATGTGTTAAAACTTTTCTTTTTAGTTTTCCGTAAAAAAAACTATTGAGCCTGCTATTTGTCTGTCCTCCACACTTTTCTGTCGCCCTCAGATCTTAAAAACTACTGGGGCTTAGGGTTGCAAATTATATGTTGATCATCCACCCTCAATCAACAAACAAACCAGATTGCAGCCCTCTAGCCTCAGTAGCTTTTATTTTATTAAATTAAGATTAGCCATA
>NC_089793.1:507823-515323 GCF_040412425.1 Macrobrachium rosenbergii | reverse complement strand
GTGGGTGAAAAGTGTCACACGGTTCCCTTAGATTTTCACTATTAGCGAAAACTAATATTCTACCGGTGTAGTGTCATATCTTTCCCATAAAATTTCTGCTACTAGTAATAATTATTAATTAACTCAGGTAAACCACAAGCCAAAATAACCATTACTTTCTAAATGCACAAAGTCGTGAAAAAATGGTTGCATATTAAAAATCCTAAATAATATCAATTAATTGCACTAGCTGTAAAATATAAAAACGAACATCTGAACGGTGTGTTTCCTTGGTGTTAACGTTCTTTGACAAGTAATATAAATTGTTGACGCAATTGTCGATTTTTAATACACAGCCACTGCTGGGCAAAATCCCAAGAAATGTTGAGAGTGCGACCCAGACAAATTAAACGGTCAAGCAGCGAAGTCAAAATATCAACATGCAATTTCCCTTTCCAAAGCCAGCGAAAGCAGCAGAGGCCTTTCCCTTCCACCACATTCCGCTGTCACTTGCCTTGACAGGCAGGCCTGCATGGTTACCGAATAACAAGGGGAGGGGGAAGGGGAAGGGGGAGGGGAGGGGGAAGGGAATGTACAGCCTGACAATGATTTATAAGGTAAACATACTAAAGCAAAGTTGCTCCCCCCAAAATATGTTATATACTGCCCGGCGCTTTCGGCCGAATTTGCATTCTCGATTGCTGTCGACAAGTGTTTGCGCATGATTTATCTTTTGCCCTGTTTCAAACTTGACGTTCTCTGTTTGTTAGGGAATCGGCGTTATATATCGGAAAGCAAGGCTACTAAATTACCGCTGTCTAGATGAAATAAGGCAATTAGAGGTCAGGATCTTATAAAGTGTTCTCTTGAAGATGTCTCAAGTGACGCCAAGATGAAACCGGTTAGGATTTACAATGTGTACTTCACTTTTTCCCTGGGGGTATATATATATATATATATATATATATATATATATATATATATATATATATATATATATATATATATATATATATATACATACACACACACACACACACACACACACACACACACACACATATATATATATATATATATATATATATATATATATATATATATATATATATATATATCTAATATCTAATCTGCCAAGGGTAATGAAATATACTTGAACAAGGATTTGAAAAACTCAATGTAGTCTTGGTTAAAATGAATATGTAAGTCAAATTATATCCTTACTCATCTCTCTCTCTCTCTCTCTCTCTCTCTCTCTCTCTCTCTGATCGGAAAAGACGATGATTGGCATCCCTGAAACAATATTCTGACGGAGATGGGTGATTACCCTTTCCATAGAATGGCACAAAGTAAGCTTCAACCCTTCATTCAATAGAGTCCCTGATTAAAAATTCCCTCGCTGATCCTGGCACGAAGAAATGCTTCAGTTCTCATCTCCTCTCTTCTATCTTTCTTTCCCTTCCCTCCTCCCCCCTTCCCTCCCCACCACCACCACCAAAACCCCGCCCCCACATCCCCACGTTCAAAAATCGTTCCAAGAATTCTTAATTCAAGTGGAGAAGGGCTTGGTTGGTGAAATACAGTGAGGACTTTTGATTGCTTTCAAGACAGATATAATCATTCTGAAAGCATTTTCTCCCTTATTTCAAATATTAGACCGGAATTAATAGCTCAGGCCATTAGACTATTAACAGTGACTGAATTCCTTAAGCTATAATTGATACTTTTATCCCCACAAGGCAAACATTTTGGTGATTCTGCTAATTAAGGGCTGCCAGACTGTGCTATTCCTTTAAATCACACTAAACAGAATAAACATGTTTATTCTATCAAATCTACACAGACTTCCTTCTTTAACATTTATAAACATTTGACCCTAAATTATGAGAAATTATATTTTTCTCACCACTTAAAATTGAGTAGTATCAGGAAGACCAACCAAAAAATATCATTACCCAGAAAGCAATAATCACATAATATATATTGCTACTGTTAACTAAAACATTCAGCCTACTTTAGATTTTGGAAATCGTTCGAGTTAATCTAGATGTCTAACAGCATAAACCGTCAATGAACTCAAACTCAGCGTGACTAGATTCATCTACAGCGTATCCGTAATGAGCTGATATACAAACACCAGATATCGACTCTCTCTCAGTAACACCAAGGCCACAAAAGGCAGTTTCTGCATCCCGCAATACTTGTCAGAGGAGCAAACATCATAAAACCTCGAAACCAAAAATCCCACAACAAAATAACCGCCCTCGCAGATAAGGGTCCAGAGTACCCAAGTCATGGGAAATGTCCTCAACTTCTGGAGACATACCTGGCGACAGGTGTACCACCGAGAAACCGCCCAGCTGTTGTCGCAATGAGGGTTCGTCCACACTGCAGTAAAACATGTCATGAACATACGTCGGCAACTTAACACCAACATATCCCAAACAGGGTGAATACAAGTCAACGACTTACTGGTGGTCTTATCAAGCATTTGCCAGAGGTTTGTTCCCCACTTAACGTCGCTGACTTGTTTTCAACTTGTTTGTGATATGCATGCAGTATGTTTTTTATATGTATGCAACATGTTTGTGATATGTATGCAACATGTTTGTGATATGTATGCAATGTGTTTGTGATATGTATGCAATATGTTTGTGATACACATGTAGTATGTTTGTGATATGCATGCAATATGCTTGTGATATGTATGCAATATGTTTGTGATATGTATCCAATATGTTCATGACATGTCTGCAACAAGTTCCCGACATGTTTTACCGTAGTGTGGACATTCCCTAATGATTATGACAATAAATCATGACTCAAATGAGTGTCGTGTAGACAAGAGGAGAACTGTAAGACTAGGTGGCACTATGTTTGCAATATGTTGCCAACATGTGCTTGTGACAAGTTGAACTGTAGTGTGGACGCACCAAATGACACAGGGGCGTGTCTTGTAGACAGAGGAGAACTGCAAGGCTATGTGGCATTTACTTTCAGGAAAAAGCAACACAAATCCCTGATTAGTAGCAAGAGGAACCGATGGTCGCAACAGAACGAAATGTCGCAAAAGGGTGATGAATGGTCGCAAGAAAAGTGGAAGAGGTTATTACCGAGTTATGATGTGACACAGACGTCCTCGTGAATCAGAAAGACTCATCCTTTCTTGAAAAGACAGCACAGAAAACCTGTCGACAAACGCCGGACACCTCGACACGTTTTTGTTCCTGAAAGATGCTGAATTATATCTGAACCTTTGCACACACACACACACACACAGAGAGAGAGAGAGAGAGAGAGAGAGAGAGAGAGAGAGAGAGAGAGAAACTTGACACGACAGCTATCTGTGGTGACACTGATATTCGTTATCAGTGCGAGACACTCATAGGAAATCATTTTCAAAGGGTGAAATGAGCCTTTATTTTTCTTTAGAACCACAAATAAAAGTGTTATTATTATTATTATTATTATTATTAAAATGTACAACCACCTATAACATGTAGATGTGAAAAACAACAACGATTTCTACAACGGATGTAGTTGTTGAAACCTCGTGATGATAGCGTGAATGCAGATAGCGGGAATCGGAGGTTATCGTACAGCTGGCAGCCAGGACAACTTAAAAAAAATACGAGAGTACATAAGTGAATTGCATACGAAAGACCCAGTACACTGATGTGTGTATGCATACACCAGAAACAATATCTGCAAAACAGGAACTTACTTTTTAAACAAGTTTTTTTTTTAATGTGACAATTTTTATAAATTATGTAGGTAAACATATTTTTTTGTTGCGTGACAATTTCTGTATCACAATAGGAACATCATTATTTGTAAGATAGAATTTGTGATGTTTCAATTAATGGAAAATTATTTCGTACTGACGTGTGTACGATAAACAAAACACACACATACTTCCAAAAGTACCACCACTGAACGAGATACTAGTATCACCACAACACAAAGAATTAAAAAAAAAATCAATACGACATGCAACAAACATAAAAATTCAACAATAGGAAACGACCCGTGCATACCTGAGTATGAAGTAACAATACCTTCCTTGGGAACACCTGGCGGGCTTGGTGATTCACAGGTACATCCTGAAATCCCCGTGAAAATCTAAACAATCACTTGAAATCACAATCAGTTGCATAATCCACTTTGCAAACACCTGCCAATCACATACCGGGCCAGCAAAAACGAGATGTGTCAAAAGATGTTAAAACGCCTCGAGATATTTCAATCAACTGGCTGGCTGATTTATAGGTGTATCTTAAAACCCGCTTCAAAATCTAAACAATCACTTGAAATCACGATCAACTGCACAGTCCACCTTGCAAACACCTGCAGAATCACACGCCGGGCCAACGTGCAACGAAAGAAGTCAAAAGGTATCAAAACTCCTCGAGATATTTCAGAACTACAAGCACAGAATATCAGAATATCCACATCTCTGCCAAGTGGCTGGGCCACAGTCATTCAAGAAAATCTGTTGTTGGCGCTTCCCAGCGAAACTTGGAGCAACGATTTAAATCCACGATTGCTCTATTGCCACAAAAGGTGAGCAGAAACACCACCACCGCAGGAGAAACACGCACACGACACCGCCCTGGGGCCACGTCAGCATTACACTGAAAGCTGCCTACGCTGAGCGGAGCCGCAAGGCTGGTGCTACAGACCAGAGAGCTGGGAGCCCCACAGGGCGACATCTAAGTGGAACACATGTTATCGCTGACGCACCGAAGATAACCGACTGACGGACGCACTCTCTCTCTCTCTCTCTCTCTCTCTCTCTCCCTCTCTCTCTCTCTCTTCTGTATCTGACACGCACGAGTAACCGCGAGCGTCCAACAGTACACCAGCTACAGGAGGAAGAGGTTGCTGCCGCTGGTGGTGAGCAAAAGTGAGCAAATGTGAGTAAGTCAAGTCAATCACCCGCTTGGGCTAAGAGGTGGTCCAGTTTGAGGAAAAAATATATATATACATATATATACACATATAATTTAGACCTACAATCTGCAGTATTTTCGTTTTATTGTGCTCAAGCTATTAGTAGCAAAGGAAAGCTTACGGTAAAAAAATATATAAATTGTACTAGACAATTAATTTAAAAGTGGAATTTACTACTATAAACCTAAGTATGATACTGTACTGTTTATAAAATATATATATATATATATATATATATATATATATATATATATATATATATATATATATATATAATGTGTGTGTGTATATATATATAATATATATATATATATATATATATATATATATATATATACACATACATATTATATATACCATGTATTTCTATAACAACAACACAGTTTCCTTTCCCAATGTAATAATCCCTTGAATCAATAAAATTCAACACGTACGTCCCTCACAAATAGACCGTAAGGTCCCATCTGTTCCTTTACACTGGGTGGGTAGGTGACCTTCAATCTGAGAGAGAGAGAGAGAGAGAGAGAGAGAGAGAGAGAGAGAGAGAGAGAGAATTATTCACAGGGATGAGGAGGAGGAGAAGGAAGTAGAACAAGGGAGAGACAAATAAATGAAAGCAACGATCCGATAACCCCTTCCCCTAAACTGTCACGCTTTTGAAGCGATCGTTGGCAACTCAGGAGAATCTTTTTTCGTGGAAGGACGAGAAGAGAAAGGGTTAATGTTGCTCAAAATTGGGGATTTTTTTTATGGAAAACGATCTGAATAGAGGTGGAGGTTTCAGAGAGAGAGAGAGAGAGGATTACCTGGTCCAAGAAGATCCCTGCTCAAATATAAAGTGAAATTTCGACCGAAGGTTTCCAGAGAGAGAGAGAGAGAGAGAGAGAGAGAGAGAGAGAATACCTAGTCCAAAACGATCCCTGTTGAAATAAAAATATAAAACTTGACGTAATTTTCGAGAGAGAGAGAGAGAGAGAGAGAGAGAGAGAGAGAGAGAGAGAGAGAGAGAGAGAGAGAGAGAGAGAGACCGTGGGATCAGGATCACCTGGTCAAAGCAGATATTCTTAAAATAGGAAGTGAAATTTCGACGAAGTATTAATCATTCAGTTCCGTTACTTACCACTTTCTCTCTCTCTCTCTCTCTCTCTCTCTCTCTCTCTCTCTCTCTCTCTCTCTCTCTCTCTCTGGCCCACAACAACCAATTACAGTACATATTTCACCGTTTACATCAACATATGCACATTAAGGTTTTTTCGAGAAACAGGCCTAAACTGCTCCTGCTTCGCCCGTCATTTAACTAAGAAAGAGAGAGAGAGAGAGAGCATTTATATGGTAAACGTATTTATTCCTTTGCACATTTGTTGCTACTGAACAATTCACGTTTTTCAGAATTTGCACTTGTTTCTCAAAGAGAGAGAGAGAGAGAGAGAGAGAGAGAGAGAGAGAGAGAGAGAGAGAGAGAGAGAGACATTTATATGGTTAAAGTATTTTAGTCCTTTGCACATTTGTTACCACTGAAAAATTTCCTTTTTCAGAATTTGCATCTTGCTTCTCAAAGAGAGAGAGAGAGAGAGAGAGAGAGAGAGAGAGAGAGAGAGAGAGAGACAGAGAGAGAGAGAGAGAGAGAGAACGTTCATTTCCCATGGAGCACTATGCACTGAAGTTAACACCCGTGTTATTGACAGAAAGAATTATGAACAACAGATGTGCACCACAGGTCATGTGCCAAGCGAGCTATTTGCACCTTTCTGACATGACAGTATTCTCACTTCTTCTTACTCGAGGCACTCATGAATGATACGTCTCATTCATGGAGAACTATGCACGAAAGCTCTCTCTCTCTCTCTCTCTCGGAACACATGAAATTCTTCAGTACTAAAAAAATCTGTAAAGGAGTAAAATGTTTGAACTAAATAAATACTCTCTCTCTCTCTCTCTCTCTCTCTCTCTCTCTCTCCTTTTCTGAAAAACGAAATTCTTCAAGAGTACTCAAATATCTGCAAAGCAGTAAAATGCTTCAACTAAATAAATACACTGTCTCTCTCTCTCTCTCTCTCTCTCTCTCTCTCTCTCTCTCTCTCTTTCTGAATCAAGAAATTCTTTCAGGAGTACTCAAAAAAATACATATGTAAGGGATTACAGTGCTTTAGCTAAATGAACTCTCTCTCTCTCTCTCTCTCTCTCTCTCTCTCTCTCTCTCTCTCTCTCTCTCTCAAAACTAAACATGAACGTGTTTGATCAAACCATTAAGGAATTCACATCAAAAGAGAACTTCAGCACCAAGGAAATGTAAATAAAAATATAAATGACCTGTCACCAATCAAGCCTCGAACACCTGTTTGGCAAAATGCACGTATTTCGAACTCTGAGTCGACCGCCTGAGGGTTGGGTTACCAGACACGGCGAGTTTGATGAATGGCTATTGATTGGTCGAGGATACGGGCTGAATAAGCCAATCAGAAGCCCAAGTCGCCTTTGCCTTCCTCTCTCTCTCTCTCTCTCTCTCTCTCTCTCTCCTTTTCTGAATCACGAAATTCTTCAGCACTCAAAAGATACATATATGTAAAG
>NC_089793.1:495323-502823 GCF_040412425.1 Macrobrachium rosenbergii | reverse complement strand
TTGCAGATACAGAGGACGACTTTGCAAAAACATAGAACGACTTTGCAGATACAGAGGACGACTTTGCAGATAGATAGACAGAACGCTTTTAAGATACAGAGAACGACTGTGCAAATACAGAGTACGACTTTGCAGATGTATAGAACGACTTTGCAGATACATAGGACGACTTTGCAGATACACAGAACGGCTTTGCAGATACAGAACACGACTTTGCAGATACATAGAACGGCTTTTAAGATACAGAGGACGATTTCGAAAATACACAGAACGAGTTTACAGATACATAGAACGGCTTTTAAGACACAGAGGAAGACTTTGCAAATGAAGAGGACGACTTTGCAAATACACAGAACGACTTTGCAGACGTACAGAACGGCTTTCAAGATACAGAGGACGATTTTGCAAATGAAGAGGACGACTTCCAGGAACCTGAACCTGATGTGCTGAGTGGTCTGAGAACACTTGCATCAGCAATTCAGGGTACGCGGGGAGAGAGAGAGAGAGAGAGAGAGAGAGAGAGAGAGAGAGAGAGACCAGGGTCTCTACTCAGAAGGGCCATGAAAACAAAAGTCTGAAACACAGTAAGAGGTGAGAGAGAGAGAGTAGAGAGAGAGAGAGAGAGAGAGAGAGAGAGAGAGAGAGAGAGAGAGAGAGAGAGACGTGTAAAGATAGCAGAACAAACTCACCGAAACATAGAGCGAGGGTAAAAAGTTTAAGTACAAAAAAATGAAAGGTAATACTTAAATAAAAAAGTATATTGACAGACTTACTTAGGCTACAGGTGTCAAAAGTATGCTGACAGACTTAATTAGGCCACAGGTGTCGACACAACCCGCAGAGTCTCTTTTTACACCTCCATTAAAACCTGGGCTATTTATCACACTACCAATTCCAAGGATCTTGCCTCATAAAATGGGGATATAATTAACACTTACAGACTGCAATAGATATATATATATATATATATAATTTTTATCACACCGTGATTTATATACAATCATGAAGCTACAAATGTCGTTTCATATCCAATTCACGCTACTTCGGGAATATTCCTGATGGGGAATGATCACCGAAGGGAATTTTATATAGTGATAAATGAATCGGTACCATAACTCGATCCCTTAACACAGTACCTTCCAGTGTTTGTATGTATATGTATATGTATATGTATATATATATGTATATGTATATATATATATATATATATATATATATTGTATAAAGAATTTACATTACCAGACACAATCATTTTACTTTGTTCGAGTCTCCTGTATAAAACTAATTAGACAAAATGTTAAAACTGGGTCAGCAAAATCTATTGTAGGCTAAAACCAGTGGCCATAGAAATATCAGTAATCCACTCGTAGATTTAAATCACTAACTTAGAAAAAAAAATAATCAAAAGGACTGTGTCTTTGAAAATCCCCCTCACTTGTTTACAGTAATGTATTTCGTCCTCGAATTTTCAGACCAATTATAAATAATTGCCGCAAAGTTTCTTTCATGCTGTTATGAGGGATATTCGCTATGAAGCGTATGCACGGAAATCACACAATTGATTTTACATGATTTTTGTTCCGTGCTTTCTGTCATTATTCTGGTTACCAATTATTGTCTGCCATTTTTTGGGGCCAGTTAATTCTTCAACTAGTTCGTAATGGCTCTTTCAAGGCTTCATTATATTCTTTTGTATAAAGGCAGTAAGTTGTTTTTCAAAGCAAATTTACGAGCAAACGATAGACATTGCTTTGATGCAAACACAGATATATATATATATATATATATATATATATATATATATATATATATATATATATATATATATAAATTTGACTCATATCAGGATCAGGACCCAGGTCTTTCAACTGAAAGACGAGACCGCTATCAACCATTGTGGCCTCGTCTTTCAATTGGAAAACCTGGGTTCGATCCTCATGCGAACACACACACACACACATTTGTGCACACACATCTCCTTTGATCTTCACCCTTCAAACTGCTTAGTGCACGCGCTCATTAAAATCACAGAACAAAATTATCATAAAAAAACACCCCCATAAAAAAAGAAAAAGAAAATAAATTTAAATAAAAAAAAACATTAAAAAAGAGTATTTCCTTTAATCCTTCATTTGTGACACCGCCCCGGAACCCAACCACTCATAACCGGATAAATCTGTCTTTGATAGTTTAATGCAGGGGACATCACAAGAGTCACTGAAGCGTGCAGATGCGGTCCCTTCCCCCGGCGCAAAAGTTTCCCTGGAAACCAGAGACAAGGACCAAGTGATTTTCCCCTCGCTCTGAGAAAGGCGGGTTTCGAAGGGGGAAAGGATTTGGCTACTTTGAATTGAGGACAAAGAAGTGTATAACTTAGTGGATGTATATATACAAACACACACTTATATATGTAGATATATAGATACATATACTTATACCTATATAATAATTTATATAACATATATATGTACATATATATATATAAATATATGTATATATATACACATAGAGTATATATCATATAAATATGCGTATTTATTCATTCGTTTATTATTTACTTAAGAGTTATATAAATACAAAATTGACACAAAAAAGTAAATACTATTTACACATGATTAGGGCTGAAGCGCAGTTAATTGAAATACACGTTTTTTTTTTTTAGTTAATTTGGTTTGTATGGCCCTGTTAATTTCGTAGAATTCTGTTAATTACATTACATACACACACAAACGTACATACATACATACATACAGACATGTATATACATCTCAAAACAGCACAGGAAGTTGCAACCTTGCGTTCCTACAACAACACCCACCTATGAATGAATATATATACATAGATACACAGTATATGTAAATGCTTGTACCCTCGTACACACACTTAAAACATAACAGTAATGTAAATGTAAATGTGCTCAGAGAAAATATATACCGTACATCTTCTGATGTTAATTCCAATTCGAACGTTCCATGACAACAAAACGCAACCATCAAATCGATTATAAGAAGACGCCGAACTAAGCACAGAGAGAGAGAGAGAGAGAGAGAGAGAGAGAGAGAGTCGACTATAAGAAGACGCCAACTACAGAGAGAGAGAGAGAGAGAGAGAGAGAGAGAGAGAGAGAGAGAGAGAGAGAGAGAGAGTCGACCAAAAGACGCCAAACTAAGCTGAGAAGACAAGAGAGAGAGAGAGAGAGAGAGAGAGAGAGAGAGAGAAGGGCTTACCAAGTTCGATAATGAACAGCCGAAATTATACATTCCTTCAGTTTCCGGGTATAAATCACATTACAACGTGATCATCCAATCTACCTCCCATTAAGAATCCCATTAGGCTAAATAGGTCCTGGATCACTCCTGGAGTACGTTTCCATCAAGCTCTCTCTCCCGATTATTTAATTACCGCTACATAAATCTAATGGCCATCTAGTCTGTTATGTCATTAAAGAGATGGGGAGGAGGAGGGGAAGAGGCTGGCGTGGAGTGATGGTTAGGGGAGGGGAGGGGAGGAGGGGGATTAAATTAGAAGGGGAGGAGGAAAGATCCATGTTGTTTTGTTATTTAGTTTCTTATACAAATAATTCAGGTAGATAACAAACGCTCATAAAAATTATATGTAAGAGTTCAATAACCATACACAATGTAAATGGAATAAGCTTATCTCAGAGAGAGAGAGAGAGAGAGAGAGAGAGAGAGAGAGAGAGAGAGAGAGAGAGAGAGAGAGAGAGAGAGAAAGCAGAATAAGCGGTTTAAAGAAACACTCAGACAATTATATATTTGTTCCATAACCCGTAAATACCCATGAGAGAGAGAGAGAGAGAGAGAGACTGCAGAATGAGCAAGCAGGTTAATGAGAAATACTCACGACAATTATATGTTTGTTCCATAACCACACTAAATACCCATGAGAGAGAGAGAGAGAGAGAGAGAGAGAGAGAGAGAGAGAGAGAGAGAGAGAGAGAGAGAGAGAGAGAGAAAACTGCAGAATAAGCAAGCAGTTCAATAAGAAATGCTCAAGAAAAATATATATAACTGTTCCATAACCACACTAAATACGCATAAGAGAGAGAGAGAGAGAGAGAGAGAGAGAGAGAGAGAGCTCCTCAAGTCGATAACTTCTCGAGATCTCACTCCGTTGTCTTCCGGGGCCGATTAAGATACACACGGCCTTATGTACATTTCATTATCAACTGCAAACGGGAAAAATGGGCAGCAGCTTGTGTTTGCAAACCATTTACACAGACACACACAGACACACACACAGACACAGACACACACGCCAAGACTTGCTGTTCTTTCGGGGAATTGGAGGAAGGAACGAACGAAGGTTTCAACGTTTAAGCTTTGGAGAATTACGTCATGATATTTTTATTTTATTTATTTATTTATTTTTTTGTAGGCATGAATAGTGAATGGATGGATGAGAGAGAGAGAGAGAGAGAGAGAGAGAGAGAGAGAGAGAGAGAGAGAGAGAGAGAGAGATATGAATAAGGAAATGACTTATGACTTTCTATCTCTACAAGAGAGAGAGATGAAGGAAATAACTTTCTATCTCAGAGAGAGAGAGAGAGAGAGAGAGAGAGAGAGAGAGAGGCATAAGTCATGAGTACCTTTTTATCTGTAAAAGAGAGAGAGAGAGAGAGAGATGCATAAGTCATGAAATACCTTTTCATCCGTAAAAAAAAAAGAGAGAGAGAGAGAGAGAGAGAGAGAGAGAGAGAGAGAGAGAGAGAGAGAGAGAGAGAGAGATGCATAAGTCATGAAATACCTTTTCATCCGTAAAAAAATAGAGAGAGAGAGAGAGAGAGAGAGAGAGAGAGAGAGAGAGAGAGAGAGAGTGAGAGAGAGTCCTCGTATTGAAAGCCAAAAAATTGACTAACTTTTACCCTCTACTGCATAATGACGATGCTTACAAAGTTAAAAAAAAAAAACTAATTTGTTGATATTTCGACGCACAAAATTTATGATGCTTCATTATCCATTTAGTGAAAACAAACAGTTAAGTGTGATCGATTTTATAGAATTTTTAACGCGCCAAATTCTCAATAAAAAAAAATAAAATAAATAAAAAATCATATTCAACTACCCTTCCAGCACGCTAACACACACGCGCTCACAATCTCCAAAATCTATCAGAAACGAAACCCCTTTTCACATAAAATCCCTCTCCGAACCTAAATAGCAGCGATTATACAGTCTCCGATACCAGCAGGAGTTAGGAGGCTTCGCATCAGCCAATCAGGAAACAAAATACACACACATATACACATTTGGCATCAATACAGAATCAATTGATTAATATTACAACATCTCACGCTGAATCAAACGCAACTCCCCAAAAGCCGGAGATAAAATGATCCGGTTTACGGGTCCAGTGGGAGGAGGAGGAGGAGGAGGAGGAGGAGGAGGAGGAGGAGGAGGAGGAGGAGGAGGAGGAGGAGGAGGAGGAGGAGGAGGAGGAATAACTGAAATAGCAGAGAAAGAGTTGAGAGAGAGAGAGATGCAACATCTACAGATAAAAAATTTTACTAAAATAGGAATGGATATAGAAATGAGAGAGAGAGAGAGAGAGAGAGAGAGAGAGAGAGAGAGAGAGATAGAGAGAGAGAGAGAGTTTACGACAAGAAAATGTGAGTAACTAAAATGACAGATACAAAATATTATAGAAATAAATAAAATAAATGTAGCGGTGAAACTGTATTTTAATTGAACTGTTACAGCAAATTTTTGAATAATAAAATAAGTTATAATCAAGTTAAAAAAGTAAATATATATATATATATATATATATATATATATATATATATATATATATATATATATATATATATATATATATATATATATATTATATATATATACATATATTTCTCCGTCTAAACCTTAACTTCACCTAACTTATTTCCTTTCATAATTCAATACTTAATCATTCACTGTAACATGTTCTAACTTATTTTCCCGTCCCAAAATTTCCCAATAACAATTCAATCAAAATATCATTTCTGTATTACATTTTTTTTTTTTTTTACGATTCTCTGATTTCACCTTTACATTTGGCTCAGCAATTTCTGCAACATTTTCCCCATTATTTTCTAGAACTGTAATGCCATGTGTATTAATTTTCAATGCCCATCCACCAACTCACAATTTCAAAATTACATTGTTTTTCAGAGTATTTCCATCGCCTATTTTTTTTTTAAAAGCACAATTACGCCTCTCGATGATTCCTATAAAAAAAAATTATGTAGTTTTTCCATAGCAATTCTGAAACCATTTTCCATTTCTTTGACGAGCATAATTAAGCCAAAGCATTTTCAATAATACTCTGACGTAAGCAAAGAGTTCGTGATAAAGCAATGCTTTTGCAAGAACAACATGTATTTTGCAGCAAACGCAACGAGATGCAGAAATGTATCAACAGACATTGATGAAGCGAAATGATTTATGGAAGCGATCGTAATGAATTCAGTGTCTCTGATTATTAGTTTAGTAATGTGGAATGGAATGGAATATAAAGTTTAGGTCAAAGGCCAAGCGCTGGGACCTATGAGGTCATTCAGAGCTGAAAGGGGAATTGAGAGTAAAAGGTTTGACAGGTGTAACAGGAGGAAAACCTCGCAGTTGCACTGATATAAGAAAGAAAATATCAACGGAGGTACAGTAAAAGGAACGAAATGGGATGCAGCTAGGGGGCCGAAGGGACGCTGCAAAGAACCGTAGTAATGCCTAAAGTGTACCGCGTGAGGTGCACTGAAGGCAATAACTCACCACGGGGAGTTCAGTAATTTAAAGCATTTTCTATTAATGAGTTCAGTTATGATCTGCTAGATATAATGTTGAATAAACAACAGATCCCATTCTGGAGCCCAGAACAACAATATGAAACAACACCCTAATGATGTACTTTAAAAAAAACTGTTTTTTTATGATTCACTTAAAAAACGGTTTTTTATAGTATACTTCAAAAAACTGTTTTACATGTACTTAAAAATTGTTTTTTAAGATGTGCTTCAAAACAACTATTTTTTATGATGTACTTCAAAAAAATTTTTTATCATGTACGTAAAAAAACTGTTTTTCATGATGTACTTAAAAAACTGGTTTTTTTATTATGCACTTTAAATGCAAAACTCTTCCCAGTATTTTCAAAGGCCAAACTGTTTTCAACATTTTTGTATGCTTTCCTAAATTTTCCATTGTTGACATAATGGTTCCGACAAGCTTCTGTTTAAGACGTAGGAGCAACAGAATATCTCTCTCTCTCTCTCTCTCTCTCTCTCTCTCTCTCTCTCTCTCTCTCTCTCTCTCTCTCTCTCAAAAGGAGTTGAACGAAGCGTGAAAACACGAATCTTTAGCACCACGCCGGTAAAATCATTAGTACCCAGGGGTCATACATTTAAAGCTGAGAGAGAGAGAGAGAGAGAGAGAGAGAGAGAGAGAGAGAGAGAGAGAGAGAGTTACACCCCGGAGTAGTTTAACTGACCCGGCCAAAAAGAAAAAT
>NC_089793.1:480323-492823 GCF_040412425.1 Macrobrachium rosenbergii | reverse complement strand
GAGAGCACAAGCAGACAGGCAATTCGCCAGCAAAATTAATGAAACATCCGCCACGTTCTCGCAGGTATTGTCAAACCATATCTCTGACAACAAAGGCGTGCATCTAGCCACTACAACAACACGGCCATTCATTGGAACGGATGTGGGTGTGTGGGGGGAGAAATCCACCCACGTGACAAGCACTTTTTCACAATAAATCCAAAGGGATTCAAGAGGAATGGAATGGAAATATAGAGTTTGGGACTTGCGAGGTCATTCAGCGCTGGAGAGGAAATTGACAGTAGGCAGGTCTGAAAGGTGTACCAGGAGGAAAACCGCGCAGTTGCACCGAGACAATTATTAGGAACGGTTGGATAGTAAGATGGAAGACATAATATGAACGGAGGTACAGTAACAATAATGAAAGGGGTTGCAGCTAGGGGCCGAAGGAACGCTGTAAGGAAACCTTAAATAACGCCTACAGTACACCGCATGAAGTGCACTGACGGCACTAACCCGCTAAGGGTTTCAGCCTCAAAAGCGACGGTTGGTTTCAGTTTCCAAAACTAATGAATATTTCAGCATCAGTTTTCAGGTTTTCATAAGAAAAATAGTTAAAGCCTCAAAAACGGATAAATATTTCAGCCTCGAATGTCCTTATCACCAACCCCCCTCAACCCTTCCCAACCCCACTCCTCCCCCCAAAAAGAGCCAAGTTGTTTGAAATTCGTGTTTTGTCTGTATTCAAACAATGACCTTGCAGTTTTGAAAGCAACTGGAAATGTTTATGCTTGGAATACGAAACAATCTCCCAGTGCGTGCGTTTCAAGCACAAATATTTCCTTCGTTGCGTCCTAAGGGTTGTTTTATTTTGTAAATTACTCCGCAAATTTAAATAACAGTAAGTCCACAGGCTAATGATACTAGAGTTAATTATTTTCAACAGTCACACGAAATAAAATATACATTTGTGGTTTTATACTTTACATAAAACATTTTCTTTTTCGGCACTATAACTCAAGGTTTCTTTAAGTAGACGTAAATGCAAGCGTCCAATTAATTTGAGAATTTTTTTTTTTGGTGGACAATAGATATTTTACTATAAAAAAAAAAAAAAAACAAGAAAAGCAATATGAAAAACACCACAATTAACAATCACACCCACACACCCTATTTATATCAGATATGCAGTGTTTTCGGAAGCCCATTCATTCATTTTTCTACTACACAAAAAACACGGGCAAAAAAATGATATGTAGTATTGTAAGTGGCCCATTCATTTTTTACAACGCACAAAAAAGACAACTCACAAAAAAGTAAAAAAAAAAAAATAAATAAATAAAAAGTTTCATAAGTGGCCCATTCAGTTTTCTACTACTCACAAAAACAGACAAAAAAAAAGCAATAAAAACACCACCATTACCAGTAACAGACAAAACATGAAAAAAACAAGTAAAAATTGCGCCTTACTTCTCCGGCGCAATCGAGTTTTCTGTACAGCCGCTACAGCGTATAATCAAGGCCACAGAAAACAGATCTATCTCTCGGTGGTCTTGGTACAATGCTGTATGAGCCGCGGCCCATGAAACTTTAACCACGGCACGGTGGTGGCCTATCCTAAATCGTTGCCAGAAGCACGACTATGGTAACTTTAACATTACATAAAATAAGAACTATTGAGGCTAGAGGGCTGCAATTTGGTATGACTGATGATTGGAGGGTGGATGATCAATATCCCAATTTGCAGCCCTCTAGCCTCAGTAGTTTTTAAGATCTGAGGGCGGACAAAAAAAAAGTGCGGTCAGAAAAAAGTGCGGACGGACAGACAAAGCAGGCACAACAGTTTTCTTTTCAGAAAACTAATAAATAAATCTTTTGGCAACCCACTTATTCACTTTACAAACAACAACAAAAAACAGACAAAAAAAAAAAAACGAAGAAAAACTACAATAAAAACGCGGCCATTAGCATAAATATTACCGCACCCACCTTGATAATTACAGCGCCCAGAAGCAACAAGGTCTCAACAGCTTGGCCCGTTGGCTTACATGGCCGAAAATCCAATTATAACTTTGACATTGTGCCCACCGATAAGCCTAACTTTGAACTTTCCCCTCCCCTCCCCCTCCTCCCTACCCCCCCTCCAGGAAACTTTCATTGGAATTCATCATCATTAATAGCAACGTTGAATTAAGCAAAATAAAAAAGTAAAAAATGCACCGGAGTTTCTTCGGCGCCATCGAGTTTTCTGTACAGCCGCTACATCGAATAATTCAGTGGTCTAGGTATAATGCTGTATGAGCCGCGGCCCATGAAACTTTAACCACGGCCCGGTGGTGGCCTGTCCTATATCGTTGCCAGACGCACGTTCATGGCTAACTTTAACCTTAAATAAAATAAAAACTACTGAGGCTACAGGGTAGTTTTTAAGAACTGAGGGCGGGCAGAAAAAGTGCGGACAGAAAACAATGCGGACAGAAAAAGTGCGGACGGACAGACAAAGCCGGCACAATAGTTTTCTTTTACAGACAACTAAAAATGGTTAATGGGAATTCTAAAACAAACTTATTTAAAAGATTTTTTTTTATTAAGTTGGAATCACACGGTTCATGACGAAAATAAAACAGTTTGACAGCCGAATGGGGGAAAATATTCTTGGGGAAAATATTCACTTGGAGAAAAAATGACAGTCATTTCGAGACATGCAGAAAAGGGAAAAATTCAATTTAGTTTCTGCAAGGAAATAAAAAAAAAAACGGGGGAAAACGAGCATCCACAACACTAACAGCCAAACGGGAAAATATTTTGGGAAATATTTACTTAGGGAAAAAATTATGGTCAATTCGAGAAATGCAAAATGGGAAAACATCGGTTTTTTTCCATTTTCTGCACAGGAATAAAAAAAAAGAAAAAAACCTAGCATTTATACCACTAACAGCCGAATAGGAAAATATTTCTGGGAAATATTTCCTTTGGGGGGAAAAATGATGGCAAATATTTCTGTGAAATATTTCCTTTGGAGGGAAAAATGATGGGCATTTCGAGAAATGCAAAATGGGAAAATATCGGATTCAGTTTCTGCACATGAAAAGAGTGAAAAAAAAAAAATCTGTAACGCTAACATAAAAACGAAAAAATTCAGCTTTTGCACGATTTGCTAATCTCGATTTACCATCTCTTCTCGAAGACTGATTCCTGTCAGTCAATTTGCCTACTGAACTGAACTGAATATAGAATTTAGGCCAAGGGCCAAGCACTGGGACCTATGAGGTCATTCAGCGCTGTAATGGAAATTGACAGCGAAAGTCTGAAAGGTGTAACGGGAGGACACCCTCGCAATTGCACTATGAATCAATTGTTAGGAGAATGTGGATAGTCAGATGGAAGAAAGAGAATATGAGAGGAGGTAGAGTAAAAGGAACGAAAGGGGTTGCAGCTAGGGGCCGGAGGCACGCTGCAAAGAACCTTAAGTAATGCCTACAGTACACCATCTATCTATCTATTTATCCATCCATCTATCTATCTATCTATTTATCAATTTATCCATTTATTTATTTATTTATTTATTATATTCATCTATTTACTTTTACGACTGGCAGATTATAGAGACTAATCTACCAAGAGTTTATGAGAGAGAGAGAGAGAGAGAGAGAGAGAGAGAGAGAGAGAGAGAGAGAGAGAGAGTCCAGTCTTATTTAAAGTGAGACGGGGTCGGTAACCCACCCGCCCAACCACCTCTCCCGCACGGCACCCAACATGAAACAACAATTTCATGTTTATGTTTACCACATGACTTGCCAAAGCGAAGTGGATGGTGCTTTCACAATAAAAAAAATAAATAAATAAAACCAAAACCGGTTTATTAAAAAACCGTTTGGAGAAATCGATAATTCAATAAGAAATCTTAAAAGTCAGTGTAAGATTCGAAATTGATCAGGTATAATTTTTTTTTTTAATTTATCAATTTTAAGAAATATAATATTGGGAAATAGGAAGCTCTGAAAAATCCTTTCTTCATAGGATGGCAAGGGAAGGATTCTGAACTCCTTTGTATAACCAATATCCTATCACCTGTTGTTTCTACTGAATGATTACCATATTCTTTGGAAGCTTGAATTTCAAGTCAATGGCCCCTCTGGGCTTGTTCAATAGGAATAGGGATCTTGCTCTAAATAATAATTACAATATGAACACATTCCCAAACAACTCCTCCATTTTCCTCTTCAACTGTATCTAGGCTTAGTAGTGACAAGCCTTTCCAAATTTTGAAGAGATCGAGAAGTTAAGGGGACACTGTGATTATTGAAAACATTTTCCAATATCTTCTAATTCTTTTCATTGTTGCAAAATTGCAGAACTGAATCCCGCAGATTCGACGCCGTGACGTCAAACAAAAATACGAACTCGAAGAAGAAGAATTCGCTACAAGAAATCCATCCTATCAATCAACTGAACAACAAAACAATAAAAAGAAACATGAAGCATTTGATTCTCACTATAAATAAAAAAAACTACATTTTTACATCAATAACCGTATTGCATAAAGCTTTACGAAAATAAATTGGACTCTTTAGTAAAAATGGATATTTCAATTCAGTACTACCACACACACACACACACACACACACACACACACACACACACACACACACACACACAAGGCTTATATCTGGAGAACGTTTCACAAAAATGTATTTTCATTATCTTGGAGAGAAAAAGTGGATTTTTGGAATAGCTGAATTGATACGGCTGGTCTCATGCAAAAATGAAAACGAAAAAGCAATGCAAGAATATAAGACAATTCTGCTAAAGTGCAAGTAACTCTCTCTCTCTCTCTCTCTCTCTCTCTCTCTCTCTCTCTCTCTCTCTCTCTCTCTCTCTCTGGGAAACGTTGCTCACTTTGGCTTTAACAGTGTAACTAATAAAATTCCCTTTCTCTCTCTCTCTCTCTCTCTCTCTCTCTCTCTGGGAAACGTTGCTCACTTTGGCTTTAACAGTGTAACTAATAAAATTCCCTTTCTCTCTCTCTCTCTCTCTCTCTCTCTCTCTCTCTCTCTCTCTGGGAAATGTTGCTCAATTTGGCTAAAACAGAACAGCAGAGAGAGAGAGAGAGAGAGAGAGAGAGAGAGAGAGAGAGAGAGAGAGAGAGAGAGAGAGAGAGAGAGAAACGGAAAAAACGAAAAGTTTAAAAGCAAATCTACAAGAGTGTAACAAACAAAACTCTCTCTCTCTCTCTCTCTCTCTCTCTCTCTCTCTCTCTCTCTCTCTCTCTCTCTCTCTCTGTGTGTGTGTGTGTGTGTGGAAAATGTTGCTCACTTTCGCTCTGACAGATCAAAGAGAAAATATAAAAAAAACAAAAAAAATTAAAAAAGCAAAAGAAATAGAGAGGTTCTACCCTTCTAACATATTGCAATTTGACAGCGTCAACGTCAAAACTGGGTGACATACAACTGTCGGGAATTTTAGAAAGAATGAGAAGGTTAGAAAGGCACTGAAGTGAAAATATGATAGCTACATGAAATCTGAACCAAAATACATCTAAGAAATGTTAGACAAGATTTTAATCTCATAACTACAATAATAATCTTGAAATTTTACTTAATTCTAAAAAAAACAATTGTATGGAATCTGGACCAAAATACATTTAAGAAATTCCAGCCAAGACCTTAACCTCATAACTACAATAATAATCCTAAATAATTTCCCTAATTCTAAAACACTGCATGAAATCTGGACCAAAGTACATCTAAGAAGTTCTAGCCAAGACCTTAATCTCATAACTACAATAATAATCATGAAAAATTCTCTAATTCTAAAAAACTGCATGAAATCTGGACCCAAAAACATCTACGTTATTTTAGACAAGATTTTTATCTCATAACCTACAATAATAATCATGAAAATTTCCCTAATTCGAAAAAAAAAACTGCAAGAAATCCGTGGCCCAAATATATACCATGGTCTTAAACTCATAACAACATGAATAATTATGGAAATGCACTAAATTTGAAACTGACCTCAAGCAAAAGTAGAAAGAGCAATTAAATATTATTTAAGCTTTGTAACCTAATTAAATTTTTACTGCATCAATAATGATCAAAATATACCTAATTTCAAACTGACTTTGAGCAAAGACTGACGGCTATGTCAGTCCTATAAAGTAAAAGAAAATAAAGATAAAGAAAGACTGACGTTGTTCTTTTAATAACCGTCACTACCTAATCAAATTTAGACTCCGTAAATAATTACGAAAAAGTAGTTAATTTCAAACTGGCCTTAAACAATGTATAGAAAGAGTATTTAAACTTGACAACCAACTGAAATCCAGAATGGAGTTTGCTTCCAAGTTCTAACCCAACCAATGGTAGACTGCTCGATCACTCCTATAAAGTCGAAGAATACAAATATAAAGAAAGAATGACATTTCTTTTCGTTAAAACATCTCTGAAACCTACAAAAACAACGACCGCAAAATGGTGTCCTCAAAAACAAACACCACAAAGTAATACATTCAAACAGTTTCGCTTGCGTCAAATGAACATTCTCCCATTCCCCAAGCAATGGGTCGGCGGTCCGCGGTCCGGGGTCGGCGGTCACAGACAGGATAAGCCTCATATCAGAAGGAAACGGCAAGTTAACGGGAGCCACGGTCATCAGTCAGGTAAGCAGACATGTCGACTGCGTGTCTGTTAAACATCCCATCCTCTCGACGGAGCCGGAAAAGCAAATTTCTTGCAAATTTCGCTGTGTGAAGTTTTATGTATGTATGTATGTATGTATGTATGTATGTATGTATATATATATATATATATATATATATATATATATATATATATATATATATATATATATATATATATATATATATATATATAATATATATATATGCGCAGAATCCTCTCAAAGAATCTCGGAAAGGGGTAATCACCTACCACATCTCGGCACTCACAAGAAAAGTACTCCCAGTCCCAAGACTAGGGCCGGTACACATAACCAGTAAGTACCAATTCTAAGCAGAGAGAGAGAGAGAGAGAGAGAGAGAGTCCAATTTAACTAAACATCAAAGTCACCTGCAATGAAGCCTGCGCGTAAATTTCACCATAAACAAAAAATAACAATATCAAAATAAAAGAAATTGCTCTGGACTCGAAATCTATCGAGGGTCATACACTAAGCCAGCCAATTAGCGAACTACTTTTTTTTGGTAACATGTTGAACCAACCAATCAACTGAACAGTGGGGAAGCGTTTCAATTCGAAAGGTAGAGTGGGAGGGGGTTAATAGGGCGGGGGAGGGTTTAAAAGGTTTGTGAAACTGCGTGACAACTGACGGCTGGTCTACTTTAACTGGCTGGCCCCCTTTGGAAGTTTCGACAGGAATAAAATGGGAAGGGTTGGTCTTCCAGAATGTGATACCATCTGGAATTCAATAGGACTGAGACGTCAATCATTGTTTTAGTGAGAGGGGGGGGGAATTCCATTAGTTTGGAAGTGTCGGAATTTGTATTTAATTAAGCTGAGTTTAGGATGCGTTTTCTATGTCTGACAATACCTCTGTTGGGTTCATGTACTAATGAAATATATTTGCTTTTTTTTTTGTCTTAGCATTACATGAGAACAGATTGATGGCCTTGTTCAACTGGCGTCACAAAATTTTATATATATATTTATATATATATATATATATATATATATGTATATATATATGTATATATATATGTATGTATGTATATATGTTATATATACATATACATGCATATATACATACATATATATACACTGTATACATAAATACATACGCTCATTAACGCCTCACCTACTTCCTTTCTTCTCAGAAGGAAGCCTCAAAACAATGGCACAGGACGACACAAGAGGACCCCTTCTTCTATTCAAGCTACACTAACGAGGGGACGCAATGGAGAGAGAGAGAGAGAGAGAGAGAGAGAGAGAGAGAGAGAGAGAGAGAGAGAGAGAGAGAGAGACTTTCATAACAGAGTACAGAGTATCTGATGAGTTTCGCCAGAGATGATTCAAGAAAAGGAATGCACTACAAAAGGTGAAAGGAAAAGGGTTGTTGGTAGGTGGTGCTAGGTGGTCTCGTAGCCTGAACAACAACAACAACAACAGAGTGTTATAACAACAACCAACAAAATTTTTGTAACAAAAAAACATCATGTTGTAACTACAGCATGATGTAGCAATAACAACACCGCAATGCTGAAAAACCACATCAACAACACAGTGTTATAACAACAACAACACAATGTTGAAACAACAAAAAGCAATGTTGAAACAACAAAAAAAGTGCAGTGTCGTAACAACATGATGCTGTAACAACAACAGCACAATGCTGAAACAACAACAACACAATGCTGTAACAACAAAAACAATGTTGTAACAACATAATGTTGTAAATCAACAACACTATGTTGTAACAACAACACTGCTGTACCAAGAACAACAATAGCTCAATGCTGTAACAACAACAGCACAATGTTGTCACAACAACAGGAGCACAATGTTATAACAACAAAAAACACAATGCAGTAACTACAAAAAACACAATGTTGTAACAACAACACAATTATGTAAAAGCAAAAACACAAAAAACAAAATGTTGTAACAGAACAACAACAACACAATGTTATAACAACAACAGAATGTTGTAACAACAACAACAATGGAAGCTGGCCACGTATCAAGACGATTGCATGAATAACATTAAACTTGCAATATTATTCCATATTTCACCAGACTGACTGACGGATAGGCCTATATTAAACTTACCCAATATTACTGCATATATCAATGGGCAGACTGACAGATTTTATGTAAATCAGGCTGGTCAGGCCAAGCCCTGGGTGGGCACTTTCGGCCATCCGGCGCTTATAAGACAGTGGGCAGAGGGAGTTGGAGGGGTCGACAGCAAGATGAAGAGATTCAGCAAATATATGGAGACATTGTTGGCACAAAGATCTAAAGGTGGAACCGAGAGAAACCCCACAGTTGGACTAAGACTTTACAGTTAGAGGGGTTGGACAACAAGGAAGCTGGAAGGAAGGTAAAGTAAAGGGCTGGAAAAGTTGGTGCAGCTATGGGCCCTAAGGAACGCGGCAAACATCCTTATAATGCCTACAGTGTACCACTTGAAGTGCACTGATAACACTACTGCCCTAAAAGGGTCATTAAGATAGACCACCAAAGGTTGTCTAGATCAGAAGTCCCACACTTTCTCTAGTTTGATTTAAAGGCTCTATAAATATAGATTACATTTGTCAGCTGTAATTACATAACAATAGTGTTGTTTTATTTCTCATTTAGACTTTCCAATGTGCATATGCAATAATGCCTATTAAACTTTATTCCTTTTGCGTAAGATTTATTTTTATATCATTTAACAAAGATTTTAAAACTTCTTGGAAAGATCATAAGTTTTATACGATTCCTATTGGAGATAATTTAAGAACTACTTCAAAACATCTTAGAAAACGAATGCACTAAATGTATTTTGACTCACAGATTTGCATATAAAACAATGCCCATTAAACGCCTTAGCTTTCAAAACAATTCATTTTTGAGATAATTCAACAATGATTTTTAAACACCTTGAAAGCTCATACGCTTGCATACGATTCCTATCTGATATAATTTACGAATTACTTCAACACAACTTGGAAAAGTAATATTCTACCGTTCCAGGATCATGAATTGAACTGAATATAGAACTTAGGCCAAATGCAAGCACTGGGACCTATGAGGTCATTCAGCGCTGAAACGGAAATTGACAGTAAAAGGTTTGAAAGGTGTAACAGGAGAAAACCTCGCGGAGAGAGTGGAAAGTAAGATGGAATAGAGAGAATATGAACAGCTAGGGGCCGAAGGCATACAAAGAACCTTGAGCAATGCCTACAGTGCACCGCATGAGGTGCACTGACGGCACTAACCCCTACGGAGATTCCAGGATCGTTAAATTTTTCTTTACAAGCTCGCTGAGGCATTTCAAAAATTATTTTCAAAAATCTTGGAACGCTCATATATGCTTGTATATGATCAATGCTGGACCCCTGTTGGACACAGTTTAAGAATCGAGAACCTTTTGGAAAACTAATATTCTACCGTTCCAGGTTCATGGAAGCTTCATGGAAGCGTTATTTACAAGCTCGCTGAGATATTTCAAAAATCATTTTCAAACATCTTGGAACGCTCGTATGCTTCTATATGATCACTACTGGCCACAACTTAAGAATGGAAAACCTATTGGAAAACTAATATTCTAACGTTCCAGGTTCATGATGGCGTTCTTTGCAAGCTCGTTGGGAAAATTACGCGATGAATTCAAACCCATCGGGGATATTTCTGGAACAATGCCCTTAAGTGGCCCTTACCACGAATCCGGTGTTCCCTTGGCCACTTTCCAGTAAAGATGAGAAATCATTCTGCGTGTTAAGACTGAAAAGACTGAAGCGTTTGGGATATGGTCATGATTTTTTAAAACCAAGTTTGAAATCTTTATGATGATTTTCTAAGTATAGAGATTTCTAGGAAAGAATATTTATTTATATATGAAATCTTTATGCTAAGTAGCTCAGAGTATAAAGATTTCCAACAAGAATATATACTTGTGAAAATATTTCTTAGACACCAAGGCTGAACTTTTTATAATAGTTTTCCTACAGGATACAGATTTCCTGTAAGAATATTTATTTATAAATAAAAAAAATAATTTTCACCCCAAATATGGAATCTTTATAATTTTCATAAAGTATCAAGATGTCCTACAAGAATATTTATCTACATACATATGAAAATCGTTTCTTTAAACGAGCTCTGAAATCTTCATAATAATGACCTTACATTAAAAAAGATTCCTACCAAAGAATATTCACTTATATATAAAAATAGTTTCCTACACCTGGATTGAAATATTTATAATCATTTTAAATACAGAAATAAAGCCAAGCTTCCCCTTCCCCTTCCCCCACCCACCTGCATCTCTCCCCTTCCCTTATTTTCCCCTACCGAAATTCCAAAAAACAATTTTCTAAAAGACTGTTTCTCCTCCTCCTCCTCCTTATCCTCCTTCCTCCTCCTCTTCCTCCTCCACTCCCCCACCTTTAATTTCCCCTACTCACACCTCCCAAAAAGCACTTTTCTCCAAGACTCCTCCTCCTCCTCCTCAAAAACACTTTTCCCAAAGGACTGTTTCTCCTCCGTTGAGAACTACTACTACTACTACTACTTCCTCTTCCTCCTCCTCCTCCTCCTCCTCCTCCTCCTTTCCCAAAGGACTGTTTCTCCTCCGTTGAGAACCTCCTACCTTCCTCCTCCTCCTCCTCCTCCTCCTCCTCCTCCCAAGGAGGAGTTTCCCTTAACCATTTGCTCAGCAAACAAGCCAGCAGTCATTAGCGCCTCCTCACATCACTGCCAAGGCCCCAGAGGCCCGTGGCCCTTTCCAGAATAATCTCTCCCTGGAATCAGACCCCAAAATTGCCCTTAATGATTTCCAGGACCTTAAGGGACGAGTGAAGGGAGGGAGAACGTTATCCACAGCAAGCACAGATCGTGCTCTCCCTCTTGAGTTACGTTCTTGTGTTACGTTCTTCATTGGATGGAATATGGAAGAAACTGTTTACTGCTTATTGAATGAACTGCCATTGAAGGGCTGCCTGTTTATTGGAGGGCTTGCCTGTATGTTGAAAGAAGTGCCTGTTTATTGAAGGTTTGCCTGTTTATGAAAGGGGTTGCCTGTTTATTGAAGGGTTTGCATGTTTTTTTTTTTTTTTTTTAAGGGTCTGCCTGTGTGTTGGAGGGTTTGCCTGTGCGTTGGAGGGTTTCCTGTTTATTGAGGGTTGCTTGTTTATTGGAGGGGCTGCAGGTTTATTGGAGGGGTTGCTTGTTTATTGGAGGGTTTGCCTGATTATTGGAGGGCTTTCCTGTTTATTGGAGAGGCTGCCTGTTTATTGGAGGGCTTGCATGATTATTAAAGGGCTTGCCTGTTAATTGGAGGGCTTGCCTGATTACTGGAGGGCTTTGACTGTTTATTGGAGGGGTTGCTTGTTTATTGGAGGGGGCTGCAGGTTTATTAGAGGGCTTGCCTATTTATTGAAGTGTTCGCCTTTTTAATAATAATAATGATGATAATAATAATAATAATAATAATACTAATAATAATAAAACGTTCCTAACTTATATACCGAAATAAATCTAGAAAGAAATTCCATAAAATCCTCAGGGAAAAGAGAGAGAGAGAGAGAGAGAGAGAGAGAGAGAGAGAGAGAGAGAGAGAGAGAGAGAGAGAGAGAGAGATTATACAACTCATAAAGTGATAGCTGGAGGCACCCGGTTCCTGAAGAGGAACCAGTTGAAAACTACAGAATACAAAGAGGTACCTCCCAGGTATCCAAAATATAATGCCGTAGTGAACATTCCGAATGGAAGTGGGTTTGGGTCTGACCTATAGTGCACATATTTCTGTAAAAGATACATCTCTAAATTTATATAAGTCTCTCTCTCTCTCTCTCT
>NC_089793.1:452823-477823 GCF_040412425.1 Macrobrachium rosenbergii | reverse complement strand
TCCAGTGGACGCTACCACCGCGCCATCAAGAGAGGTATAAATCATTACCGAGTCTGCTGTACTGTTTTTCCCGTCGTGAGCGGGGAAATTGTACTAGCCTCGGCAATGACCCACCTCCGCCATGATAGTTCGTTGGTACGTTTGGAACACGCAGCTCTTATTATGAATTTTTTATCACACCGTGATTTATATACAATCATGAAGCTACAAATGTCGTTTAATATCAAATTCACGCTACCTCGAGTATCTCCGATGGAGAATTATCACCGAAGGGGGAATTTATATAAGTGATAAATGAACAGGTACCACTGGGACGCCAACCCTTGACATGGACCCATTCAACGACTCCAGTGGACGCCACCACCGCCATCAAGAGAGGTATAAATCATTACCGAGTCTGCTGTACTGTTTTTTCCCGTCGTGAGCGGGAAATTGTACTTAGCCTCGGCAATGACCCACCTCCGCCATGATAGTTCGTTGGTACGTTTGGAACACGCAGCTCTTATTATGAATTTTTTATCACACCGTGATTTATATACAATCATGAAGCTACAAATGTCGTTTAATATCAAATTCACGCTACCTCGAGAGTATCTCCGATGGAGAATTATCACCGAAGGGGGAATTTATATAAGTGATAAATGAACAGGTACCACTGGGGCGCAACCCTTGACATGGACCCATTCAATCGACTCCAGTGGACGCTACCACCGCGCCATCAAGAGAGGTATAAATCATTACCGAGTCTGCTGTACTGTTTTTCCGTCGTGCGGGGAAATTGTACTTAACCTCGCAATGACCCACCTCCTCGCCATGATAGTTCGTTGGTGCGTTTGGAACACGCAGCTCTTATTATGAATTTTTTATCACACCGTGATTTTATATACTGTGATGAAGCTACAAATGTCGTTTAATATCAAATTCACGCTACATGAAGTATCTCGATGGAAATTATCACCCGAGGAATTTATATAAGTGATAAATGAACAGGTACCACTGGGCGCGAACCCTTGACATGGACCCATTCAACGCTCAGTGGACGCTACCACCGCGCCATCATCAAGAGGTATAAATCATTACCAGTCTGCTGTACTGTTTTTTCCCGTGCGTGACCGAAATTATTACTTAACCTCGAGCAATGACCCACCCTCCGCCATGATAGTTCGTTGATGCGTTTGGAACCGCAGCTCTTATTATGAATTTTTATCACCGTGATTTATATACAATCATGACTACAAATGTCGTTTTAATATCAAATTCGCTACCTCGAGTATCTCCGATGGAAATTATCACCGAAGGGGATTTATATAAGTGATAAATGAACAGGTACCACTGGGCGAACCATGACATGGACCATTCAACGACTCAGTGGACGCTACCACGCCATCAAGAGGTATAAATCATTACCGAGTCTGCTGTACTGTTTTTCCCGTCGTGAGCGGGAAATTGTATGTATAAGCAATGACCCACATATGATAGTTAGTTAGTGCGTTTGGAACACGCAGCTCTTATTATGAATTTTTTTATCACACGTGATTTATATACAATCATGAAGCTACAATGTCGTTTAATATCAAATTCACTACCTCGAGTATCTCCGATGGAGAAATTATCACGAAGGGAATTTATATAAGTGATAAATGAACAGGTACCACTGGGGCCCGAACCCTTGACATGGACCCATTCAGCGACTCAGTGGGCGCTACCACCAGCGCCATCAAGAGGTATAAATCATTACCGAGTCTGCTGTACTGTTTTCCGTCGTGAGCGGGAAATTATCTTAACCTCGGCAATGACCCACCTCCATGCCATGATAGTTCGTTGGTACGTTTGGAACACACTCTTATTATGAATTTTTATCACACCGTGATTATATACAATCATGAAGCTACAAATGTCGTTTAATATCAAATTTCACCTTTTACTCGAAAGTATCTCGATGGAGAATTATCACCGAAGGGAATTTATATAAGTGATAAATGAACAGGTACCACTGGGGCGAACCCTTGACATGGACCCATTCAACGACTCCATGGGCGCTACGCGCCATCAAGAGAGGTATAAATCATTACCGAGTCTGCTGTACTGTTTTTTCCGTCGTGGCGAGGAAATTGTACTTAACCTCGGCAATGACCCACTCCGCCATGATAGTTCGTTGGTACGTTTGGAACCACGCAGCTCTTATTATGAATTTTTTATCACACCGTGATTTATATACAATCATGAAGCTACAAATGTCGTTTAATATCAAATTCACGCTACCTCGAAATCTCCGATGGAGAATTATCACGAAAGGAATTTATATAAGTGATAAATGAACAGGTACCACTGGGACGCCGAACCCTTGACATGGACCCATTCGCGACTCCAGTGGGCGCTACCACCGCGCCATCAGAGAAGTATAAATCATTACCGAGTCTGCTGCTGTTTTTTTCCCGTGCGTGAGCGGGAAATTGTACTAACCTCGGCAATGACCCACCCTCCGCCATGATAGTTAGTTGGTACGTTTGGAACCGCCAGCTCTTATTAATTTTTTTATCACACCGTGATTTATACAATCATGAAGCTACAAATGTCGTTTAATATCAAATTCCGCTACCTCAAGTATCTCCGATGAAATTATCACCGAAGGGAATTTATATAAGTGATAAATGAACAGGTACCACTGGGGCGAACCCTTGACATGGACCCATTCAACGACTCCAGTGGGCGCTGCCACGCGCCATCAGAGAGGTATAAATCATTGCGAGTCTGCTGTACTGTTTTCCGTCGTGGTAGGGAAGTGTGCCAGCCTTCAGCAATGACCCACCTCCCTCCGCCATGATAACTGGTTCGTTGGTACGTTGGAACACGCCAGCTCTTGTTATGATTTTTTTATCTCACACCGTGATTTATATACAATCATGAAGCTATGTCGTTTAATATCAAATTACGCTACCTAAGTATCTCCGATGGAGAATTATCACGAAGGAATTTATATAAGTGATAAATGAACAGGTACCACAGGGACGCGAACCCTTGACATGGACCCATTCAACGACTCAGTGGGCGCTACCACCAGCGCCATCAAGAGAGTATAAATCATTACGAGTCTGCTGTAGCTGTTTTTGCCGTGGCGGGGAATTTCCCGCCACACGGAAAACAGTACAGCAGACTGATAATGATTTATACCTTTGATGGCGCCGTCTTAGAATTTTTATCCACTGAGTCGTGAATGGGTCCATGTCATGGTCTGCGTCCCAGTGGTACCTGTTCATTTATCACTTATATAAATCTCCGATCGGTGATAATTCTCCATCGGAGATACTCGAGGTAGCGTGAATTTGATATTAAACGACATTTGTAAAGCTCATGATTGTATATAAATCACGGTGTGATAAAAAAAATTCATAATAAGAGCTGCGTGTTCCAAACGTACCAACGAACTATCATGGCGGAGGTGGGTCATTGCGAGGTTACTACAATTTCCCCGCTCGACGGAAAAACAGTACAGCAGACTCGGTAATGATTTATACCCTTTGATGGCGCGGTAGCGCCCACTGAGTCGTTGAATGGGTCCATGTCAAGGGTTCGCGTCCCAGTGGTACCTGTTCATTTATCACTTATATAAATTTCTTCGTGATAATTTCCATCGGAGATACTGAGTGTAGCGTGAATTTGATATTAAACGACATTTGTAGCTTCATGATTGTATATAAATCACGGTGTGATAAAAATTCATAATAAGAGCTGCGTGTTCCAAACGCATTCAACGAACTATCATGTATGGAGGTGGGTCATTGCCGAGGTTATACAATTTCTCACGACGGGAAAAAACAGTACAGCAGACTGGTAAATGATTTATACCTCTTGATGGCGCCGTGGTAGGCCCACTGGAGTCGTTGAATGGGTCCATGTCAAGGGTTCGCCCCCAGTGGTACCTCCAGTGTTCATTTATCACTTATAAAATTCCTCTTCGTGATAATTTCCATCGGAGATACTCGAGGTAGCGTGAATTTGATATTAAACGACATTTGTAGCTTCATGATTGTATATAAATCACGGCGTGATAAAAAATTCATAATAAGAGCTGCGTTCCAAAACGCATTTCAACGAACTATCATGGCGGAGGTGTCATTGTCGAGTGGGTTATACAATTTCCCCGCCACGACGGGAAAAAACAGTACAGCAGACTCGGTAATGATTTATACCCTCTCTTGATGGCGCGCAGTAGCGCCCACTGGAGTCGTTGAATGGGTCCATGTCAAGGGTTCGGCCCCAGTGGTACCCTGTTCATTTATCACTTATATAAATTCTTCGGTGATAATTTCCATCGGAGATACTCTCGAGGTAGCGTGAATTTGATATTAAACGACATTTGTAGCTTCATGATTGTATATAAATCACGGTGTGATAAAAAATTCATAATTAGAGCTGCGTGTTCCAAACGTACCAACGAACTATCATGGCGGAGGTGGGTCATTGTCGAGGTTAGCATAATTTCCCGCTCACGACGGAAAAACAGTACAGCAGACTCGGTAATGATTTATACCTTCTTGATGGCGCTGGTAGTCCACTGGAGTCGCTGAATGGGTCCATGTCATGGGTTCGCGTCCCAGCGGTACCCGGGTTCATTTATCACTTATATAAATTCCCTTCGGTGATAATTTCATCGGAGATACTCGAGGTAGCGTGAATTTGATATTAAAACGATATTTGTAGCTTCATGATTGTATATAAATCACGGTGATAAAAAATTCATAATAAGAGCTGCGTTCCAAACGTACCAACGAACTATCATGGCGGGAGGTGGGTCATTGCCGAGGTTATACAATTTCCTCTGCTCACGACGGGAAAAAACAGTACAGCAGACTCGGTAAATGATTTATACCCCTCTTGATGGCGCGGTGGTAGCCCACTGAGTCGTTGAATGGGTCCATGTCAAGGGCTCGCGTCCCAGTGGTACCTGTTCATTTATCACTTATATAAATTCCTTCGGTGATAATTTCCATCGGAGATACTCGAGGTAGCGAACTTGATATTAAACGACATTTGTAGCTTCATGATTGTATATATAAATCACGGTGTGATAAAAAATTCATAATAAGAGCTGCGTTCCAAACGTACCAACGAACTATCATGGCGGAGTGAGGGTCATTGCCGAGGCTATACAATTTCCCTGCCACGACGGAAAAACAGTACAGCAGACTCGGTAATGATTTATACCTCTCTTGATGGCGCGGTGGTAGCGTCCACTGGAGTCGTTGAATGGTCCATGTCAAGGGTTTCCATCCCAGTGGTACCTGTTCATTTATCACTTATATAAATCCTTCGGTGATAATTCTCCATCGGAGATACTCGAGGCAGCGTGAATTTGATATTAAACGACATTTAGAAGCTTCATGATTGTATATATATATATATATATATATAAATTGTTGATGTACACTTGGTCGATGAGAAGGAAAACCATCATTTCTTTTATTTTCAAGTCTCATCTCAATCATAAAACTGCAAGCAGGACATAAAACATAAGTAAAATGAACCACTACATTTTTCTTGAACTAACAGTAATTTACAGCGCATTGTGAAATCTCACCAGTGGCGTTGGTTTATTTTAAGTAAAAAAAACACCTACGTAAGTCACGCTGTCACAAAACTGCGCGTTTCTTCTGCAGCGAAATGGGTTTTTCTCCTCGCGCAAAAAAAAAAAAAAAAAAAAAAACAACGAACGTAACTTTTAAAAGCTTCTTTTGTCACGAGCTGAAAAGAACGCATCTAGGAATGGCGAAATTCGCGAACCACAAAGGCAATTTCGCAAATTACTTGCTCATAAGGGAAAGCAAATACGGTTTTGCGTTATTCCAAATTGTGCACTTCTGCAAAATCGTAAATTGCTACAAATTGAATTTGAATTTAGGCAGACTTCATCTGTCTAGAATAAATGTTTTGGAATCGGAATCTCTTGTTAAAAAAAATTGAAGGCCATTTCTTAATTAAAAATAATATAAATGTGGTCCGCCTTGTGCTATTCCAAACTGTGACCTCCTTCGACATAATCATAAATTTCTACATACTGAATTTGATTTAGTCAGAGTTTTTCACTCTCTCTCTCTCTCTCTCTCTCTCTCTCTCTCTCTCTCTCTCTCTCTCTCTCTCTCTCTGTGTGTGTGTCAGGGTTATTTACAGTTGCGAAATAGGAAAAGAGAGAATGCTCTGCTCTCTCTCTCTCTCTCTCTCTCTCTCTCTCTCTCTCTCTCTCTCTCTGGGCTATTTACAGTTGCGAGGTAGGAAAAAAATTTTCTCTCTATCTCTCCCCAAAGAGTTTAAAAGTCGATAATGTGCCAATGATTAGGGATCAGGTCTGAATGACATGACAGGGGTGGGAAGGGGTGGGTGGGAGAGAGAGAAAGGAGAGAGAGGGGGGAGGTAGGGTGCAGTCAACAGCCCAATTCCAGGGACCGGAGTCCGTCCATTCCAGAGAATCCTAAGCTCCTGGTAATCCTTAACAAAGCTTCTATTGAGGCCGAATTCCCCCGACAGGAATTGGGTCCTCCGCTGATTAGATGCAACAAAAATGATTTGTGGTTCAACGATGCAAAATAAAATTCAAAGAATTCTAATTCCAAAGATTATTTACAGAGATTTACATCAAAAGTCGGGTAAGAAAGTGATGACAGTTACAGAAGATTACATGACAGTAAAGGAACTCAAAAAGCATGACAGTTGTCAAACTGCCAGAGTTAGATGATAGTACAGGAACTCAAAAAGCATGACAGTTTTAAAACTGCCAGAGTCAAAGATTATTTACAGAGATTTACATCGAATCAGGTATGAAAGTGATGGCAGTTACAGATAATCAGATGACAGTAAAAAACTAAAAAAGCATGACAGTTGTCAAATTGCCAGAGTCAAAGATTACTTACAGAGATTTACATCGAATCAGGTATGAAAGTGATAACAGTTACAGAAGATTAGATGACAGTAAAGAAACTCAAAAAGCATGACAGTTGTCAAACTCCCAGAGTCAAAGATTATCTACGATTTACATCAAAAGTCAGGTAAGAAAGTGATGGCAGTTATAAAAGATTAGATGGTAGTAAAAGAACTCAAAAAGCATGATAATCCTAAGTGTTCGGAGGCTAAATTCAAATCTAAAATCATGACATTTGAGAAGGGTTTTCATGACAGTGATGGAAGATTAGATTACAGTAATGGAAACCACACAAGCATGACAGTTGTAGGTGAGCGGACGATAGATTCAACTCTTAAAAACACGACAGTTATAAATTGAATCGAATATAGAATTTTGGCCAAAGGCCAAGCACTGGGACCAATGAGGTTATTCGGCGCTGAAACGAAAATAGCTGTTGATATTACGCAGCTCTCAACCAAGAAAAGCAGTTTTAATTACATTACGAATTACAGTAATGCAATGTATCTTCTAAATTAAGATGGCTTTTAGTCTTAATAAAATATTACTCGTGAATAAAAAATATTATGAAATTTGTATATATATACATATATATAATAAATATAAACAAATTTCTATTTTTGATTCATAAACACATTCCCTTATTTGTAACCTATACAAGTTCAAAAGTTAAACCGCATATATCGAACTGTGACCCCCTTTGGGAGGGGGGTCAAACTTTGTCAATTCGGAATAAATCTGGCAGGGGAAAACGCTGATGGAAATTCTCCTCATAAATATTTTCTGCAGAATTTCCTCCCAGCGAGAAACCGAACACTTTTCACGTTCTCTCTCTCCTAGAGCAACAGGAGAGAGAGAGAGAGAGAGAGAGAGAGAGAGAGAGAGAGAGAGAGAGCAGTGTGGAAATTGGATGGGCAGCCACTGTGTCTAACGGTTATTTTCTTGTTTGTTATGTCGAGGGACTGCGGGGATAGATAGATAGATATTTCTCTCTCTCCCCTCTCTCTCTCTCAATACTTTCTCTCTCGCTGTTTATCCATCTCATTTCTTTCTCACTGCTTATAGATCTCTCTCTCTCTCTCTCTCTCTCTCTCTCTCTCTCTCTCTCTCTCTCTCTCTCTCTCACTGTTAATAGATCTTTCCCTCTCGCTGTTTATCCATCTACGTATCTTTCTCTTTCTCTCTCTCACTGCTTATAGATCTCTCTCTCTCTCTCTCTCTCTGTGTTAGATCTTTCCCTCTCACTGCTTATCCATCTACGATTCTCTCTCTCACTGCTTATAGATCTCTCTCTCTCTCTCTCTCTCTCTCTCTCTCTCTCTCTTGATAACGGTATTACAATTTGTTTCCGCTTAACAAAAATCAATTCATTTAATGTTATGATGAACAAAAGCTATTAATTTAACAATGAACCTACTTCAGTTAACGGTAATAAACATTATTATATTTCTACTATTTTCACTGATCCTTCAGTAAATACGACTCTGATAAAATTCTACTGGTCATATTTCCCATAACCCAAAAAGCCAGATGACGTAATCGTGCTACAGTGGACCTTGGGTATTCAAGAGAATAATTCTTTTGGGAAAAAAAGTTATCAAAATACATAATCTTCAAAAGGTCACGCATCACTTTTGGCGCTGTTTCAGCCAAATCGAAGCGCACAGTTTTTCTCGAAGACTTTAAAAGAAAACCTTCAGGTAATATGTCCAATAAATGTCTTCTCCTTTTCCACTTCATGAATTACAACTGTGGAAACAGTGTTCTTTAATATTTCTTAACTCAGACGAAATGATTTTTTTTTTTTTACAAGTGTTCAGTGAGTCTAAGGCCACCTGTCTAGTAGCCTTGAAGCCAATATATAAAATCTTTTTATTTATTCCACTCCAGCAAAGTTTAGTAGGGACAGCCCTTCTGTATATCACACACAGAGACGAAACTGACAAAACTCAACCCGTTTTTTAACCAATTGCCTCAACAAACCACAATCTCGGTTCTTATTCTTTATCTACACTTGCTTTCATTAAACTGGGAACGTTTTATTTTAACAGGTGTTCAGTGAGGCTAAGGCCCACATGTTCATTAGTCTTCAAGCAATTATAGAAAAGTTCTCAGTTCGTTGCAAAACAAGAAATTTCAGTACAGACAGTCCCTTCTGTAATCGTAGTACTGTATATCAAACCCAAAGTCAAGGCAGACTAAATCATAACTCAACCCATTTTGAACAAATTGTCTCAACAATAGTAAGGACAGGAGCCTCTTCTGTAATGACAACCAAAGACAAGACAGACTAAACCATAACTCAACCCGTTTTTAACAAAGTGCCTCAGCAATAGTACAGACAGCCTCTTCTGTAATCACCCAAAGACAAGACGACTTAACCATAACTCAATCCGTTTTTAACAAAGTGCCTCAACAATACAGTAAGGAAAGACAGCCTCTTCTGTAATCGTAGTATGTCACACCATAAACGAGGCAGACGGAACCTTAACTCAACCCGTTTTTAACAAATTGCCTCAACAAACCACAATCTCTTCTTCTTCTTCTTCTTCTTCTTCTTCTTCTTCTTCTTCTTCTTCTTCTTCTTGTGTCGGTCCTCTCGCCTTTTCAAAGGAGCATTCCAAAACCTGAGAGGCGGCAAGGATTTCCACAACACTTATGAGCCTATTACGACAACAAAGGCCTTCCATTTCTTCCCTCTATTAACCCCGGCCCATACCAACAACACTTCCGAATGTTGTTTCTCCAGCGCTGAGCCATTACCCCGTCAGACAAGAGGTAAAACAACGATGGACAAACAAAGTTGCCAACAAAATAGAAGCGTGGAAGCACTGCCGCATGCTTTCTCCACCATCCTCCCCCTTCGGAAAATACCGAGTTAACTTTATTTCCTGTATTTCCTCAGACTGGTATGGGTTCTTATAGGAGTGGGGTTATGGCGTATACGCTGACTGTTAAGTCTCCTACTATTTAGATCGCTCAAACTATAAACCCGGAATTGAGAAGAATAAAACCCCAACTTGTTAATCGCAACTCGGCCGTAAAACTCCCGAAGTCACACGTAAAATCTTTAACAGCTCCGACTCACAGACAAAACCTCTTTTTTTTTTTTTTTTTTTTTTTGAAGAATCCTGCAGGATAACAACAATCCTGCCACACTTCCATTCCCCTTTTCAGTCGAACTCCCCCTCCCTCCTCTCTCTCTCTCTCTCTCTTCTCTCTCTCTCTCTCTCTGTATCTATCAAAATTAATTCCTCCCTCTCTCCTTTATAGCACAACATAGTTAATTTGACCCTCTCTCTCTCTCTCTCTCTCTCTCTCTCTCTCTCTCTTAATTCTCTCTCTCTCTCTCTCTCGGTATCTCTCTCTCTCTCATATCAAAGTTAATTCGCCATCTCTCTCTCTCTCTCTCTCTCTCTCTCTCTCATATCACAGTTAATTTCCTCTCTCTCTCTCTCTCTCTCTCAGTATCGCATATCAAAGCTAATTCGATTCTCTCTCCCTCATATCAGAGTTAATTCTCTCTCTCTCTCTCTCTCTCTCTCTCTCTCTCTCTCTCTCTCTCTCTCTCTCAAATCAAAGTTAAATTCTCTCTCTCTCTCTCTCTCTCTCTCTCTCTCTCTCTCTCTCTCTCTCTGTATTCTTCTCTTTTATTCCTCTCCCTCTCCCTTTCTGGCTTTTGACTTCAGCAGCTTTTCAGTCAGGTTCTCCCTATTCTGTCTTTCACTCTTCCGCTTTAGACTTCCCCCCAATTCGTTTTATTTGTTCCCCTTAAAAGAGGCAGCGAGAATTACACGAAGTGAATTGTGTGGAAAATATTATATAAAAGAACCCAGACAATTTGTCAAGGTATGGACAGGACATTTCTAACAATTATAACTTCCCACCAACGCGTTTTATTTATCTATTTGTTTTTAAAGAGAGAGAAAGAGTTACCTGAGTGAATTGTGTGGAAAATATTATATAAAAGAACCTAGACAATTTGTCAAGGTATGGACAGGACATTTCCATAAATTACATTTCTAACTTACAGTGAGTTGTATAAAAAATATTACATAGATAAAATCGAGAATTTAAAAAAGGTACATTTTCAACCTAAAGTGAATTTTATGGAAAATATTACATTAAAAATATATGGGAAAAGTTCGTCCAGATCAGCGCAGGAAATCTCTTAAAAAATAAAAAGCTACATTACGACCCAAGACTGTATTGTGTGGAAAATGTAATATAAGAAAAACCAGACAATTTGTCAAGGTACGGACAGGAAATTTCTTGAAGAGATACATTTCTAACCTAAAGTGAGTTGTATGTTAAATATTATGCCAAGACGCAGAGAAATCGTCAACAAAGGGACGGGAAATTTCTAAAAAAAATATATATATATATACATTTCCAAAATAAAGTGAATTGTATGGAAAATGCTTTCTAAAGATGGCAGACAATTCGTTTACTTAGGGACAGGAAATTTCTACGAAAAACGTTACATTTCTACTCTAAAGTGAACTGTATGGGAAATATTATATAAAGATCACCGACAATTGGTCCACAAAGGGACAGGAAGTTTCTTGAAAAGTTACATTTCGACTCTAAAGTGAATTGTACGAAAAATATTATATAAAATAAACGCAACTATTCGTCCAAGATACAGATAGGAAATAAAATGTATAAATAAACACGCAACGCATGAACTGACTTACTGACTGACTGATGACATAAGCAGGAGGAGGAGGAGGAGGAGGAGGAGGAGGAGGAGGAGGGGGAGGAGGAGGAGGAAATGAGAACAAAACTGACATAATATACAAACAGCGCCGACTCCAAAATCAAATATATCGAGCACAGGCAAACGTCCCCTGATGGTGCCACACAATAGACAATTCGAGCACAACACCAATCTATCCATCCATTTCGCCCCTCCCTCCCTCCCCTTCCCTTTTACAACTATCACACAGTTCCCCCGTCGTCGTCGTACAGTTTTTTCTTTTGATTCTTTCTGAATGGCTTCTGCTTCTGCTTCTGCTGCAGCAGAAACGGGGAGGAAAATAGAGAGGACTTGTGTCTGAATGGGAGACAACATGTGTTACCGGATAGGGGGAACAAATCAACTTTGAATGCCTTCGCAAGGATTAAATAGAATTCGTCTCCCAACGCTGCCTCTGGGATTTTGACTATAGAGTTTTTATATACAAGAACTATGGCATGGTCTCTATGCTGGCATCACGTTAATATTTTTGTTCACACAATTCTTGCAATTACTAGTAAGTGTCATGTAACATGAGTTATTATTACTATCGCTAATTTCTTTTTGGAAACTTTCCCACCTAGAGAGATACCTTACTCACACAAGTCAGCCAAGTAATTATGCTGTAATTAGGATCCTAGCTGTTCCATTCACCTTTTCCCTTTCTCTAATCTTTTAACTACCCTTCTTACATATTCAATATTCACTTCAAAAAAGCAGTATCTAAATTCACATAAATCCCTACCACTATCTTAACTTTCAGATCTGCTTACTGCTTTCTCAACCTCTTTTATGTGGCATGCAGTCATATTTCGTGTTTAAATGCATTGCACTTCAAGAAACTCCAGTTTTTCTTCATTACATAATTGCACTTAATTTATTATCAATATTTATTCCCTTATACAGCCTTCCTACTTCCAGCTTCTTATAGTGTAGTAGTGTATTGTATTCCTAGCCAGCTCCATAGGTGTCAGTATCATCAACCCTAGTCCATTTTTCATTTACCTCGTCCTTTCAATTGTCATTCTCTTTTGTTATTATACTTGTCCCAATTACATTTACAACACCCTCCTGAACCCTGCGTCTCATGCTAAAACTAAATTCTATTTTCACTTTCACCCTGCAACTCTATTTCTCTCCACTGCAGTTGCTGTTTTGTTCTAACACAAAGTCTAACAAATACACTTTTATATACATGTATGTATGTATGTATATTCGTATGCATGAGCGTGTATATATAGATATAATTATATATATACTCGTATATCATAAATATATGTGTATGTATATAAATATATATAAATATATATATAATATATATAAATATATATATATATATAATATATATATATATATATATATATATATATATATATATATATATATATATATATATATATATATATACACATACATAATCTAGTTGCTACAGACTACTGCCCCACAAGTAGGACAAACAACAGCCATACACTACCGGCTAGCTAACTGACCGTGCTCTCGCCGTCATTTTAAGAAAGGGTACAGACTTTTCAGAGCAACGGCGAACACTCTTAGACAAGTTTAGCAAACTTTGGTAAACTCGAAGTCTGCTTAGCAAACTTAGAACAGGGCAACTTGGCCATCTGCTGGAGACCGTGGGGTGGGGGGAGGAGAGTTTGCGCCCCATCCGAGCCGAACATGGAAGAAGTTGGCCCGTTCGAAAAACATTCGGAAGTTCGCCGAAGTTTTGGAGTACTGGGCTCCTAAAAGCCTATATGGAACCAGGAATTTTTTTTTTTTTAGAACCAGGGGTTTTTTTTTTTTTTTTTTTTTAGAACCAGGAATTTTTTTTTTTTTTTTTTTAGAGAAACAGAGGATGGGAAATCGTCCAATTTCAGGGCTGTAGTTTTCAAAAAAAAAGAATCTAGTCAAAAAAAAAAAAAGGATGAGAAACTAATATCGGCCCAACGCTTTCAGGAATGAACAGATAAAAAAAAAAGTTACGTTAAAAAGTGTATCATGAAACACTGACCAATTTTAGAGACATTAAGCCACTAGGAAAATAATTGTTGATAATGCTCTTGTTACGAAAAACTATTAATAGGAAAATAATTGTTGATAATGCTGTTGGTAAGGAAAAATAATAAAGTATTATAAATTAGGATGGAAGTTTCACTAATGATAACATCAATACTGCTGAATGATCTAAAAGTAATGTCCAACGATATTTACGTAACAGGGATTTAAGAAAATCTTTGAGATCTTCAGCCTTTCCATCAAATTATAGGACAGGATATCGAGAGAGAGAGAGAGAGAGAGAGAGAGAGAGAGAGAGAGAGAGAGAGAGAGAGAGAGAGTTTGGGCCTTTACCTCGCATCAGAAAGAGACAAAAACCAGAGATTTAAAACTTTTCTCAGTTTCAGAGAGAGAGAGAGAGAGAGAGAGAGAGAGAGAGAGAGAGAGAGAGAGATTTAGACCTTTTCTTCGAACCAGAAAGAAAGAAATCACAGCGATTTGAGACTTTTCTTAGTTTCAGAGAGAGAGAGAGAGAGAGAGAGAGAGAGAGAGAGAGAGAGAGAGAGAGAATTATAAGTACACATTACCGCTGGACTCTAAACAAAACGAATTAGCAAATATGAAAAGAAAAAAAAATGACATATACCAAACATCAATCATACGAAAGACAATAATAATAATAATAATAATAATAATAATAATAAAAACTGCAAATCACACCCCTCATTCACACCCGAGCGAAGTCAATCACGGTCAAAAACAAATTCGCACCAAAGCAGGAATAAATAACAACTCACATTTTACTGGTCCAATCCAAGTCCCGTACGGGAAACGCTTGGACGCGTCACGTACCTGGAATGAAAGATTCGTGAGATGACATTGTGAGAGGCGAGGGGAATGGATAAAAGACCAAAAATAAATAAACATACATATATTTACATACACAAGGGAGGGGGAGTTTATAAATGACACAATTACAGGGTAAAGTTACAGGGAAGGTTTTTATTTTTTTTCTTTTTACTTCCCCCTAGAACTGAGCGAATTGGCTGACTTGGCAAATGGTTTCATTATGATCGGCGATGCGATTCCTGTTGAATTTGGAATAAGAAGCGTAATATAGGTTTGTCCGAAGATGCTTGTTTTATATATATATATATATATATATATATATATATATATATATATATATATATATATATATATATATATATATATATATATATATACTATATATATACATATATACAGTACATATATTGTATACATATATAATTAAAAACATTTTAAAAATTATACAGAAAAACCATATATAACCTATATTTTTATATTTCATATATATTTAAAAATATATTTTAAAAATCACACACAGAAAAAAGTATATTCAACCTACACTATTTTTCATCATCGACTAAATACACGTTTTTAATGGATTTATACACAGACATATATATATATATATATATATATATATATATATATATATATATATATATATATATATATATATATATATATATATATATATATATATATATATATAATTCACTTGAGAGAGAGAGAGAGAGAGAGAGAGAGAGAAAAAATTGAACATGAACGAGTCCTAGTAAGGTGTGAATTATCTCGTCGAAGTCTTCCCAATCTCAATTATTTTTTGGCGGAATAGAGCAGTCTTAAATATCTTTAGTTCACTCTTCAGCTAAAACCCACAACATACAACTAATAACCAGGTACTTGAGGCAATGCTTAGGACAACATAGGTAGCCTAGATTTTAAAACACCCCTGTCCCCTCGCTTTCCTCGCAATGCATGGGAAGAGAGAGAGAGAGAGAGAGAGGACAAAAGCTTCCCCTTAATCTAAGAGTGTCTTCCCATCATCACAACCGACTGACAGAGAGAGAGAGAGAGAGAGAGAGAGAGAGAGAGAGAGAGAGAGAGAGAGAGAGATCAGCAGAAGCAGCAGCATTTGGCCAATTTTTTGCACATGGCGGCCAGAAGCTCTCTCTCTCTCTCTCTCTCTCTCTCTCTCTCTCTCTCTCTCTCTCTCTCTCTCTCTTGCCCTTTTGAGTAGGATGCAGATGCAAGCAAAGTTTAACATGGAAATTCTTCCGCAGTTGCCATGAAAGTAAGACCTGCCCCTCCCCTTTATCTCCCCCTTTTTCCCCACCCCGCCCCCACATCCCTGGGGCAAGCAGCTGCCATTTAAAATTCAGGATGTGGAAAGTTCAGCCGCCCAAGTTGAAATTCTGACTCCGACAATAAGATGTATTTAGTTTATACCATCGCCTGACTCCCAGTTTTTTTTTATTCTTTACAAAAGACACGAAAATCCTTCGCGTAAGAAAGAGAGAGAGAGAGAGAGAATGCAAGAATAAAAACTATCGAATATTCTTTGCTTCAGTCAGGCAGAGACTTTCAGAACAACATTATCGACTGGGTTTGAGTTTTTTTTCTTTTTTTTTCAAAAGACACGAATATTTTTTAAAGAAAGACAGATAATTTAAGCTAGTAAAATAAAAACACAAGAATAAATGACAACGCAATACAAGAAAATTACTTAAAATTATATTTTCCATTTTCACAAATGCTTATTGTCAAAAGTTCAAATTATTTCGACCCTAAATCATGAAATATCTGACCCGTCCTGGACGTGGCCTGATATTTAAGATTTGAAGCCTAAACTCGAACCCCAAATTCTATTAAAATTTCACGATGTAAACTACTTGACTTATGTAAAGGCTTTTAATATTTACAGCCATAAGTTCACCATCGTCATAATTAATCACTACACGACTATAAATACGAAATTATTATTGTTTTTCCATGATAAAACTCAATTCCGTTAGAAATATGATACTGATGCCGATGTAAGAGAAATCAAAACAATTTACGCATACACAAACACACACTACAACCAATATTTACAGTAGTACAATAACAAACGATAAACCCTTATTTCCTTTCAGAAACACTATACTAACGCAGACATCAAAAAAAGAAAAACAGAAAAAAACAGACTAAACACAAAAACACACACGGACAAGGCAGACGTACTAAAAATAAACATAAACCCATAAACACCATCAGCTGGATATCGACATGACGCCCAGGAGTTCCCAAGGACAAGAAGCCGAACCGACACAGTTTATGAATCTTGGAGCCGCGAACGACGCTAACTTGATCCTAATGTGCTCATCTGAGAGTGTTGTCAAGATGTGAGGTTCTGTCGCCTTGTATACAAAGCAGACTTGAGTCTTCTTAGAGAGAGAGAGAGAGAGAGAGAGAGAGAGAGAGAGAGAGAGAGCGATTATCTTATGAAAATGGTATTACACAAGTACGGGGAGGCTCTGTCGCCTTGTATACAAAGCAGACTTGAGTCGTCAGAGAGAGAGAGAGAGAGAGAGAGAGAGAGAGAGAGAGAGAGAGAGAGAGAGAGAGAGGGGGTTTTAAGAATGTTCCTAAACCTCGCACACAACAAAATACGGTAGGCACATCCCAATTTCAAAAACAGCGCCGAGTAACTCATGAAAATTCTCTAGTCAGGGCAGAAAGTGCGTAGAACATAAGCCACGGAATGACCTACAATAACCTTTCTATTCGAAAGCAATAAGTGACATCTCATTCTTCCGTCGCATTTCCAGCAAAACCTAACAGTTCCAAACAAGAAATTATTCACTTGTTTTCATTCGCTGGCATGGAGACTGAGCATAGCAGTACTTACATATAAATACAGTTAGCTGAACCTCTAGTTTGCCCAGTACATTGCAAAGCTCGGCTTCTAAAACAAATGAGGGTGGATAGTCGACCACTGCGTTTAACTGTCCCATTAATGCAAAGAATGACAGGACAAAATAGCCCACAGAGAGAGAGAGAGAGAGAGAGAGAGAGAGAGAGAGAGAGAGCACATTATGCAGGTTAATGGCCCACGCGTCAGGAGATTTCGTTGGGAGTTAATAGTTGTTACAGACTCGTCGCGAGGAAATAATTTTGGGAAGGAAGAGAGTAAAGGTGCTAAATGAGAAAAACCACTAAATAAATCACGAAAGAAAAAAGTTAAAGTTAAAGTCATGAAAGATAAGGCGACTACTCTAGGTACGAATAGACAGGAATAACGCTGGATAAATGGGAGGGCCAAGATGGCGCGTGGAGAGATAAGCTTGGCAGCCACTGACCCATTTTACCAGAAGAGGAAAACTCATGAGAAATTTAGTCTGTTGTCGCCGGGAGCAACAAATATGCGAAACTCATCCGAAACCTATTTTGGAACCGCCACCGTGAAAATTCGGGCAAAATTTCTCTCTCTCTCTCTGGTCTGAAGTCTATTTTCCTCTCTCTCCCTCTCTCTAATCAGAAGTTTATTTCGACTCTCTCTCTCTCTCTCTCTCTCTTTTTTTTCGCTTTCTCTCTCTCTTTCATTAATCTAAAGCTCTCTCTCTCTCTAGTTTGAAGATTATTTTCCGCTTTCTCTCTCTCTCTAATCTGAAGTTTATTTCTCTCTCTCTCCCTCTCTTTAATCTAAAACTCTCTCTCTCTCTCTCTAGTCTAGTCTAGTTTGAAGTCTATTTTCTTCTCTCTCTCTCTCTCTCTCTCTCTCTCTCTCTCTCTCTCTCTCTCTCTCTCTCGTCTGAAGACTGTTTCCCTCATAACCGCTCCCAAAAACGTCACTTCCTTCCGTTTTTGAAGCCTATCTGTCCCAGCTTCCTTACCAAAGTTACTTTACCCCCCATCCTCTCCCCCTCCCCCTCCCTCTCTTTTCTTTTCGTTTGAATACTATGAAGTTTAAAGTGCACGCGCATAACACCCGGAATACATATTACAAAATTATGCTAATGCAGACGGGCGCAAACTTTTGTGTCACCGGGAAAAAAAAAAATGCCAAACTCGCGGGCCAAAGTTTCCTCGATGCTACTTGGCCATACTACTTTTTGGCCTCCTCCTTCTATAGGGCAGCGTCGCCGCCCCCCCTAACCCCCAAGGACACGGCTTTCTTTTCCCCTGAGAGATAAAGTACGAGAACAGGTCCTCTCTCTCTCTCTCTCTCTCTCTCTTTAGGCCGATCTATTTTTAACCTTGTTTAAAAAAAAGAAAGCCAGTTTTCCATCTTGGTGCATTCTCTCTCTCTCTCTCTCTCTCTCTCTCTCTCTCTCTCTCTCTCTCTCTCTCTCTCTCTTTCCTTTTTTTTGTCTGGGATCTTGAAATTAAGTTTTCCATCTCGTTGCATTCTCTCTCTCTCTCTCTCTCTCTCTCTCTCTCTCTCTCTCTCTCTCTCTCCTTTAGTCCGATCTATTTTTACCCTATTTAAAAAAGAAATTAAGTTTTCCATCTCGTTGCAGTTCTCTCTCTCTCTCTCTCTCTCTCTCTCTCTCTCTCTTTAGTCCGATCTATTTTTACCTTATTTAAAAAAGTAAGTAAGTTTTCCATCTCGTTGCAGTTCTTTCTCTCTCTCTCTCTCTCTCTCTCTCTCTCTCTCTCAATATATCGTAGAGACAGCATTGTGGTAGATAAAGTACCAGCAAAAGAAGTTATCTTTACTATTCTTTGAAATAAAAAACAAGCCTAAAATGACAACTTTTAAAAGTAAAATTTGTATTTTTCCTAACTATACAAACTCGAGGTCTTTTACATAAGGAAGCCTAAAATAGCTGGTTAGCTTCCTGTGAGAATGTCCATTATAACTACACCAGCGGCAAGATAGCAGACCCCCAAGAGATTAACGATAAAAAATAAATAAGAATAACAATCGCTAAAACAATTAACAGAAGGATTCAAAGGCAAATAACACAGCTGAGATTACTAACCAGATACAAATAATACTACGAGAAACTCTTATTAATAAATTTACTGGTCTCCGTGTTTCTCTCTCTCTCCCCATTAGTAAATTGCAAGGCTCAAAAGTAATATTTCCTCTCTCTCTCTCTCTCTCTCTCCTCTCTCTCTCTCTCTCTCTCTCTCTCTCTCTCTCTCTGCCACCAGAAGTTGTCAACAGCGACAGTGTGGAAGAGTTTCAAAGAAAGCTAGACAAAATTATTAGAACATTGTGAATGAACAGTAAATCCTGCTCCTAGAGATAAGTGAGCACATGATGTCTCCTCGGATGGACTAATAAGTCTTTGAGACATCGTAATCCTTGTAACTCCTTGTAACCCTCTCTCTCTCTCTCTCTCTCTCTCTCTCTCTCTCTCTCCCCAGAAGCGCTTATGAAGCAACGCAAAGAATCAAGGTAATTTCTAGGGTATTAACGCGCTTGAGAGAACGAGCAAAAGCATAATGTTACAAACAAGTCACTGACTTGTTTCCATAGAAACTCTGCACGTCCACACTTCAGTGCAACATGTCATAAACACGCGTCAGCAACTTATCGCGCACACATCACACACAGGTTGCATCAAGTCAACGACTTCTTGGCCGTCCTAGACAGCGATTCATATGATCATCCAGCATTTGCCTATAATTCGCCCTTCACTTCCGGTCGCTGACTTATTTCCAACCTGTTTGTGACAGGTATGCAGTAAGTTTCCCATGTGCGGATGACATGTTTTGCATTTTTCTCAGGTGTACCCTAAGAAAGGTGATGGCCAACTTCATACGATTATCCAGCATTTGTAAAAGAATTTTTTGTATCAATTTTCTGTTGCTGACTTGTTTCCAAACTGTTTGTAATATGTATGCGATAAGTTTCTGATGTTTTTTTACTGTAGCGTGAGTGTATCCTAAGTAGGGTGATGGCACTTCATATGATTATCCAGCTTTGGTTAAAGATTCAGTCTCCGCTTCTGGTCACTAACTTGTTTCCAACTAGTTTGTTATATGTATGCAACAAGTTTCTGATATGTATAAGACAAGTTTCCGACATGTTGATGACAAGTTTCCGATATGTATACGACAAGTTTCCGACATGTTGATGACAAGTTTCCAATATGTATACGACAAGTTTCCGACATGTTGATGACAAGTTTCCGATATGTATACAAGTTTCCGACATGTTGATGACATGTCTCACACCCCGAACCCCATGCTCTCAAAACCCCCGTTTGACTGACGTTTGCAAACGCAGGGATTTTAGTTTTAATCCGGGTAACGAAAACTTCACTTTGCATGCCCTGCTTTTGAGGCTTCCTCCTGCATACAATTCCTATTTGGCTTGCATGCACGTGATTTGCTGCATGCGCTTTGCAGCCGAAGTGCAGCATTACACGGAAGGCAAATGCATCTGCTCCGTGCCACAGGAAATTAAAATAAATGAATTTCGAGCCTGGACCGGGATATTCTACATTTAGACATTCTTCATCCGGCTAAAACAAGATATGGTGTTTCTCTCGGGCATTTTACACGGCTTCAACTAAATGTGAAAACATAATATAAATATTAACTATGTAAATATTAATCGTAACGTGTTACGTACTCTGACATTGAGTAACGCTGATTTAATCGCCGTTAGCTGAATTTAAAAGTTTTACGACAGCCATTAAGCATAAAATGAACAGACGTGGTACCTTGTTATCAACTGGTATCAATAGTTCATCGTCAGTAACATACATCAATTTTGACATATATTAATATTCACTAGAGTCCAGTAACGCTCATATGTAAAACAAAATTGATTGAAATTAATGTTCTGAAGTAAAATATATTTTGGATACCTTTAAAAAAGACCTATAAAGACCAAAGATAAGCGTTATCTATACACTCTGGTGATAAAGATTTTTCAGAAGGATTGAAAAGGAAATAGGATATCAAATTTTACCAGCACAGTTGGAATTCAAGTTCCTAATAATTTCGCTATAAAATGAACAAGTCGACAACGAGTTTTTTTTTTTTTTTGGGGGGGGGGTCAAATTTCGTAAAGATCAGTGTTATCTAACCACTTTGAGGTTGAAATCGAAGTAAATTAGACATATTTTACCAGCACGACTGGAATAAAAATTCAACATAATTCGACTACAACCAGAATAGCTCGACACTCATTTTATTTCTGGGTCAAATCTAGTGTTATTTAGGGACTCTGATGATAAAGATTTAATCACAGAACGATTTAGAAGGAAAGTAGACAAATTTTACCAGCACAATTGGAATACAATTTCTATATAATCTATATAATCTAGTGTTATTTGTGATTATAAAGTTACACTCACAGAAAGATTTAGAAGGAAATTAGGCATATTTTACCAGCACAATTAGAATACAATTTCCATACAATTTGACCATAAGCCATATAACTCAACATTCAATTAGACAAATTTTACCAGCACTACTAGAATCAAAATTCGACACAATTCGACTGCAGCCAGAACAACTCAACATTCATCGTACTAACTGAAAGATATAGAAGGAAATTAGACAAATTTTACCAGCACAACTGGAGTCAAATTCGACTATAACACGAATACGCCAACGCTGACTTTATATATCTGGGGTCAAATCTCCATCTCAGGGTCCTACGGCAGTCAGGACTGAACATCGGCCCCAGCAATAGCAATAAACCCAATTAACGGGACGCCTAAAACAAGACCTCTCGCCAAGTTCCTTTGCCAACTTCCCTCATATACGATTTCCAAGTTTCCCCATATATTGCCCTAAAACTAATCTGGGCGAGAGGCTGTTCGTAAACCTTTATCCCTAATTCATTAGGCAGCCTTAAGTGTTTCCCTTTCTCTCTCTTCTCTCTCTCTCTCTCTCTCTCTCTCTCTAGACCAGGCCCCGGCATTATACAACACCGACTTTTAAATTTTCCACTTCAGAGGGAAGGTGTAAACACCAGGATCGCTTAATAAGAAAGAACGAGGAGAGAGAGAGAGAGAGAGAGAGAGAGAGAGAGAGAGAGAGAGAGAGAGAGAGAGAGAGAGAGAGAGAGACTGGGCACGCGTATAGAAAGGGAAGGGAATGAGCTCTGGATATTAATACGATGCAGAGAGAGAGAGAGAGAGAGAGAGAGAGAGAGAGAGAGAGAGAGAGAGAGAGAGGAGAGAGAGAGTAGAGTCTTTCATTATATGCCCATATATAAATACACACACGCTTGGTACCTATTTTTCATATATACATATATACATATATATATATATATATATATATATATATATATATATATATATATACATACATACATATATATATATATATATATTATACATGTATACATACATACATGTAACATTTACACACGTTCCTCAATCATTCTACCTGTAACCTAACAGAACCCTTCCTCGTTCCTCCAGAATCATCTTCCTTGCCCCAGCGAGCTACGTAGCGGTTCGTGCCTTCGGGCTCTCATTTTCCGGCAACAAATCGGTCTGTTTTTCGCCCACCCCCCTTTCCGCCCCACCACCCCTCCCTTACCCTCCCCCAGGGGGGCGTGACCCGAAGCAACAAAAACAAGGCCGTCGGGAGGGGGGGGGGACTCCCTCAGCCGTAAACAAATAAAACAAGAGGAAAATCGTCCGGTCAAAATCGGGAGCCGATAGAGACTTGGCACCACCCTCCCCCTCCCTACCCCTACCCCCAACGCCCATGACCCTCCCACCCCTAAGGACAGCAATTTCAGGAGCTGCGTTCTCTTCCTTTAGATCTTAATCGATAAGAGTTTCCTCTAACAATAATAGTGATGGACGGGTTATGTTAATAGATATGGCGTCGCAATGGCTAAGGTCATGGATGGTGAATAGTGCTAACTCAATATATTTTAATGATCAGGGTTTCCTCTAACAAGAAAATTGTTGTCTGACAAAATTAGTGACTGGCGTTTTTGGCTAATAGGTTTGGCGTCGCAAATACGAAGGTCATGGATGATGAATAGTGCTATATTCAATAAATTTTAATCATGAGTCCTTTCTCCAACACGACACTTGTCTAACATAAATAGTGATTAATGGGTTTGGTTAATAGGTTTGGCGTCGCAAATGCGAAGGTCATGGGTGGTAAATGTGCCAATTTCGATATTTTGACAAAATATTTGAGCCAATAAGATATATTTCCATAAATGTTGTCTAACAAAATATTGATTGACGGGTTTTGTTAAAAGATCTGGCGTCACAAATGCGAAGGTCATGGGTGGTGAAAGTGCTAATTTCAATATATCTAAATAGTATAAAAAAAAAACCAATGGCGTCGCAACTGCTGAGGCCATGGGTGGCGAATGTGCTAATTTCAATATATATCTAAATAATATAAACGAATGGGTGGTGAATGTGCTAACTTCAAAATATCTAAATAATGCAAAAGAACCAATGGCGTCGCAACTGCTGAGGCCATGTGTGGTGACTGCTAACTTCAATATACCTAAAGGATATAACAACACCAATAATATATATTTCATTCATACATATTTGTAAACATTCTCACAACTTATTGGTTTTCGTTTCAAGTTAAATTATTTTGAAGATATTTTTTCCAATAGGGTGTTTAACACTCTCTCTCTCTCTCTCTCTCTCTCTCTCTCTCTCTCTCTCTCTCTCACGGAGACCAGCACACCAGCACTCAACTTTCCAATATTTTTCCCCATTTCTTGTTCACTAATATCAAACCCCCCTCTCTCTCTCTCTCTCTCTCTTGCTCCCTTGTTGCCTTCAGCAAATTCCCTGGATGTAATTCCCTTGGAAATTCTCTTTGCGCCGTCATTGTTCCTGGGCCACTCTCCCTCTCCCTCCTCCTCCTCCTCCTCCTCCTCCTCCTCCCTCTCCATCATCTTCTTCCTCTCCTCCCCCTTCCCTTTCTCCTATGCCTCTCCCTCACCTTATCTCCCACCTCCACTTCCTCCTCTCCCTCTCATGGTCCCTCCTACTCCTCCTCCTCCTCCCCCTCCATCATCTTCTTCCTCTCCTCCCCCTTCCCTTTCTCCTCTGCCTCTCCCTCACCTTATCTCCCACCTCCACTTCCTCCTCTCCCTCTCATGCTTCTCCTATTCCTCCTCCCCCCTCTCCATCATCTTCTTCTCTCCTCCCCCTCTCCCTCACCTTACCTCCCACCTCCACTTCCTCCTCTCCCTCTCCCTCTCTCCTCCTCCTCCTCCTCCTCCCCCATTTCAACCTGCCATTAAACCGCCTCTTGTTCCAACATCAACTTCACCACAACATTTCTCTCCTGGTTTTTACACCCTTTCACGTGTGGGTCCTGTCAAAAGGAGGAGAATCTATCAATGACTGTCGGGCTTTCCTTTCAGCCTCAAGTCTTCATTCATTCCAGCTCTCTCTCTCTCTCTCTCTCTCTCTCTCTCTCTCTCTAGATCTCTCTCTACTAACTAATCTATATATAATATATATATATATATATATATATATATATATATATATATATATATATATATATATATATATATAGACAGAAGATAACAGGATAGATATTTGCTTAATACAGAATTTTTATAC
>NC_089793.1:432823-447823 GCF_040412425.1 Macrobrachium rosenbergii | reverse complement strand
ACCTTTCTGTAGGTAAATGCATTTGCCAACTGCCCCCGGCCCCCCGTTCTACAGTCCTAAAATTCTCTTCCTCAGTGGACTCCCCACTGAAATAATGTGAAAAAGAGCCTTCCTGAATCTCTGTAAATATCGCACCAGAAAGAAACAGAGATCCACCGAGCCTTAATCGGATTGTGTGTTGAATCAATAATGAACTGAACAAATATTGTTTTACAGGATGATTAAAAAATCATTTCTCTAATACAAGGAAGAAAAACTTGATTTAATATTTCTTATACATTTTGGGAAAGATGATTATCTGATCATTCTGATTCACTTTTTGAGAAAGAATGTTAAGAAATAAATTCAGAATCAATAGTGACTAGCCAAGTCTAATATTATACATTGTATAAAAAAAATTCTAATTCATTATTAAACAAGCTCAATCAGTCTATGACAATTTTCTTTGATAGAAAATTCCTTGGCATGAAGACTTCAAATCTTTAGAATACTTAATCTTGCCACAACTGGACATTTAATCAGGAAATAACTGGAATTCAAACAAATAACACACAACCAAACTCCAAACTAATTGACGGCAATACCAGAATTCATGTAACGTTATACGTCAGATCAGCCAAGGCTATATCAAACCACAGTCGACAGAAAAAGACGATTTATATAATGCAGCCATCCCGCATTAGTTACGTTTCCCCCTTTTGCAGACCTAATGAACGCGACTTCCTAAAACCACTAATAGAGAATGATGATGATGATGATGATGAAACTTGAAGCTTATAGTGCTCTTTACAAGAAAATTATGGTGATGAGGCTTTGGCCAAGTGCTCTGTACAGAGTCAAGATCATGCGTGAGTTCAGGTAACTGTGAGAATATAATTCAGAGGTCAACCTAACCAATAATATGTCACGACCAAGCGACAATTTGTCACACTGGACGCACAGTATAAAATAGTGAAACGTCCTGGGAAGAGCGGGGGGGGGGAGAGGAGAGGAGTGGCTTAGGGGCCCTAGCCTCCTTTATTGACAAGGTTTTAGTCTCCTTGACTGATGGCCAACCCATTCGAGCTTCTGCCTCAATAGACCATTCGTTATAGTATGTTTGCGTAGGAACACTGGGACTCTGTATACAAGTTTAACCTTTTCTTTTCGTGGTTTGCCTTGTTACTGGGGACATAAAAAAGGTCTGATAAGTTCATTTGAATAATGTTTAATTTTTTTTATCTGTGTCACCTGGAAAAAAATTGAAAGGTCTGAAGTGGACAAAATTAACGCAGTGTGGTTATAGATATAAAGGAAAAGTTTTGTGATGTCAATCTCTCTCTCTCTCTCTCTCTCTCTCTCTCTCTCTCTCTCTCTCTCTCTCTCATAGTTAGAATATAAAGGTAAACTTTCGTTGTCAAACTCTCTCTCTCTCTCTCTCTTAGAATATCTCTCTCTCCTGTCAAACTCTCTCTCTCTCTCTCTCCTAGGTTAAAATACAAAGGTAAAATTTCATGATGTCAAACTCTCTCTCTCTCTCTCTCTCTCTCTCTCTCTCTCTCTCTCTCTCTCTCTCTCTCTCTCTCCTGACTCATCTTACGCCCCAGGTCCTGCAATAAGCTACGTTAAGACGACAAACGAGGAACACAATTTATATTCCATCAAAGCATCTCCAGGTGTACAGTAGTTACGCTACAGTGCAGGACAGTGAACAAACAAATCCTAATGCATATCCTCGCATCCTGCAACGGAGTTCCTCCTCAGAGGAGGAAGGGACTCTAAAGGATACACGAGCAGAAGGACAAGAAGAAGAAGAAGAAGAAGAAGAAGAAGAAGAAGGAATTCAGCCAACCATACAATGGTTTCCGAGCCGTTCACCTGTCTAGGAGCGCAAGCTACCGTCCGTCGGTCCACCTGTCAACCGCAGTAATACCGCCGTGGCTACCGCAACTCCGCTGTCACTCCTCCTCCTCCCCACCTCCTCCTATGGATTCTCTCCCACTTCCTTCTAAACTGCGACAGATAAGTGACACCACCATTTCTGTCACTTTCTCCTTCTTTTACTTCCCCTTCTTCTCTCTTCCTCCTCCTCTCTTCCTCCTCCTCCTCCTCTCCTCCTCCTCTAGAAGAACGTCGAAGAACGTCACAAAAATTCACGTTCGCCAAAGTATCCAACTTATCTCATACATATCACCAACAGGTTGAAGGTAAGTCTACGACTTTAAGAGGCGAACGAACCATTAGCCAACACCGAATGATCGTGTGAAGCATAGGTTAGAACTACCGATGCCATTAACTTGTACACAACTTGTTTGTCATGTGTATGCGACAAGTTACCGACATGTGTATGACATGTTTAAATGTAGTGTAGACGCAAAGTGGAAGGGGGAAATACACAAGCCCTGCAGTACGCCAATAAGGGATACTATTATTATTATTATTATTATTATTATTATTATTATTATTATTATTATTACATCCCACAATAAATGTAGACACACTAATACTAACACTACAGCTACTGTTATTAATTATACCACTAGATCTACCACTGCTACAGACACATATGATGGCCAGTGAAGAAAATGCCTTCCAGTGGTGAGCTGTTTGTCTCTTATGCATCAGAGATATAGTATCTATTGACAGTGAGAGGAACCCTAAACACTATAATAATAACAATAATAATAATACAGAGAGAGAGAGAGAGAGAGAGAGAGAGAGAGAGAGAGAGAGAGAGAGAGAGAGAGAGAGAGAACAGCACCTCTCATCCAAGGGAGGTTAAACCCGAACCATCGCCCCCTTTGCTCTCCCCTTAAAAGCCACTTAATTGAACCATGAAGAACATCCGGGATTTTAAACAATGGTAATAGCCTGTGACTGGACATCTTTTACTTACCCACAAAGGTGGGGGGTGGGTGAAGAGAGAGAGAGAGAGAGAGAGAGAGAGAGAGAGAGAGAGAGAGAGAGAGAGAGAGAGAGATAGAATGTCCTATAGTTTCTAAAATTTTAGTGTAGGATCTATGTTACCCATTGTATAATCATTTTGCTCTGTTAAATATGTAATAATTACATGATATTGACTTATTATTATTATTATTATTATTATTATTATTATTATTATTATTATTACTCAGAAGATAAACCCTATTCATATGGAACGAGTCTACAGGGGCCAATGGCTTGAAATTCAAGCTTCCAAAGAATATGGTGTTCATTTGAAAGTAATTACAAATTATAGGATATACATAATAAAGACATCAGTTATTAAGAAATGAATAAATTAAAAAAATAATAAATGAACAAATATAAATGTAAATAAATTAATTCTTACTATTATTATCATAATTATTATAATTATTATTATCACTGATGTTATTACAAATTATTATTATTATTATTATTATTATTATTATTATTATTATTATTATTATTATTATTATTGCTGTTTTTGTCAATCCGTATTATTATTATCATTGCCATGGTTATTAGCATTATTATTATCAATATAATTGGCACTGTCATTCCATAGTATTATTATTATTATTATTATACGGATTGACAGTACAATAATGTTGATAATGATAATGCTATTATTATTATTATTATTATTGTTATTATTATTATTATTATTATTATTCCACAAACACATCACAGCCCCTTTAGTACATCTACTGCAGAAGAAACTCGTCTGGCTCGGATCTTCGGCTCTTCAAAACGCAAAAGACTTCCCAACCACTTAGCGAATTACACTCATTAGGTAACTAGCCTCTAGCACGGTACCGAACTCCCAGTCCGGCTTGTGAATTAGCGATAGCTAGGCAAATTTATTCTCTGCATATATATTCCTTATGTTTGCCTAAGAGGAATTGCGAGCGCTACGCAAATTTATTTTTTTTTAAATATTAGTAATAATATATACACCTTTGAATAATAATAATAATAATAATAATAATAATAATAATAATAATAATAATAATAAATGTGTGTTTTATTAACCGTGTTTATCGAACGTGCTTATACATAAGACTCACTCTCTCTCTCTCTCTCTCTCTCTCTCTCTCTCTCTCTCTCTCTCTCAAAAGTCTGGTGTACCTGTTGAATGTATCAGTGGCTTGTGTACTAAACGTGTTTTTTCGACCGTGCGTACAGACTCTCACACTCTCTCTCTCTCTCTCTCTCTCTCTCTCTCTCTCTCTCTCTCTCTCTCAAAAGAGTCCAGTAATACTAAATATATAGCTTTTGATTGAATACCTGCCTTATTTATTATAAGTTTTTCAAGCGCGCTAATAAACTTTCTCTCTCTCTCTCTCTCTCTCTCTCTCTCTCTCTCTCTCTCTCTCTCCCCCCTAATTCTAGCTTTGCCTCATACACTGTATCTGCATGAGTGTATTAAACTCACAGCATCAATGTACAACAAAGTAGATCAGCTGACTAAGCGGACGGAGCGGTCCTTCTAACCCCCCCCCCCTCTTCCCTAGCCCCCGGGCCAGTTTTCGGGGGAGGAGGGAGGCGAACGGAACAGAACGGAAAGGGAAGGGGTGAACGTCCTCGTCGTTGCCAGTATCCCGAGTAATGTGTTGGGGCCACTTAGCCAAAACATTCCACAAGCCAGTTCCTCACAAAAGAACGGGGGGAGGGGGGGGGGGGAAACTGGAGATGAGCATCTCATTATCTCATCTTTCCCCCCTTCCTCCCTACCTCTGCATCCCTTCCCCTCCCCCTCCAACCCCCTCCTCCATCATTCAACCTCAACTTCACCACCTTCATTAGAGCTATTTGACGCCAAGGCGTCATCACCTATTCATTCTTAATCTTTCCTGCAAACTCATCCCCCACCCACCCACCCAACCCCCTCTCCCCTCTCCTCCCAATCCCTACCATCTCCCTCTCCCCCCACTCCCTCCTCCGTCCACCTCCTTCGTCACCTTCGCTTTCAAAAGACCTGATGTTGATCCGCTTAGCCCAAGTGAGAGTAAGCAGACAGCTATATCAGTATCAAGGCGTCGATGACCACGGTTCATGCGACGCCAAATTACGCAAATCACTCATTCAGTTATTCATAGGTATAATATGAAAAGAGGATTCAGATTTAACGATGGATAATCGCCATTCACAGCTTATCTGCAGTAAGGGGATGAACTAATTTTCTCTATTTATTTATCATATATATATATATATATATATATATATATATATATATATATATATATATATATATATATGTGTGTGTGTGTGTATATGTATATGTGTGTATGTATAAAATACGTATATGCATATATATATACAATATGTATATATATACATATATATATATTTATATATATATATATATATATATATATATATATATATATATATATATATATATATGTATATATATAAATATATATTAGAGAGAGAGAGAGAGAGAGAGAGAGAGAGAGAGAGAGAGAGAGAGAGAGAGAGAGAGAGAGAGAGGCATCCTCCCAAACAAATCTGAGGTTATTATCCCATACATATCCACTGAAAAGAGAGAGAGAGAGAGAGAGAGAGAGAGAGAGAGAGAGAGAGAGAGAGAGAGAGAGAGAGAGAGAGACAATATCCCCCGTACCAGATCTGCAAAGATACCGTTAAACCCAATTTGAGTGTTGCTGCAAAACTGACCGAGTGAAATTGCAGTAAACAGCCTTTCCTTTTGCAAACACTGCAAGATGAAACAATAAAACTTCGGAAAGTCTACAAAAGATTATGGAGACGTGGAGACACTGAGCAAGATTAAACATCTACGATATGCAGACTAAGGAATAATTCAAGTTATTCTATGAGTTTATTTCTTATTAACTTTTAAGAAAAACTTGGTTTTCTGGTATCACAGAAATTTGTCACTAGTTTCTTTTTCAAATTTTATGTTTTATGTATGTGTGTATATATATGTGTGTGTGTGTGTGTGTCTGTGTACACATACATACACATTCACACACGCATATATATAAATATATGTATGTATGTATGTATATATATATATATATATATATATATATATATATATATATATATATATATACATATAAAATCTCTATTAGCCACAACTAAGTAACACCTACTGCTGATTAAAAATTTTAAAAATACCTTCACCATTTCGCAAAAACAAACTAAAATAAATTGAACTACAGGAAAAAGTTGCGTGTCAAGACCAAAACGATATATACTCTCATTTCTTTCATATGTTTTCACTGTTTCTTACAATTCCTCCCCGGCCCCCCAACCCCCATCCCCAAAACAAACATAAAAAACGAAAAACCAAAACATAAATAGAATAAAGAAAGATATTCAGAAGAACTGAAAAACTTTTCTCTATTTTTTTCAGACCGTTCCGGAAATTGGATTCTACTCCGTCTCTTCCCGAACGCAAAACAAAAAAAAAACTAAATAAATAAAATATATATAAATAAAAAGTAAAAAATAAATATATAATATTTTCATGGTATTTTTAACGTACACTGAATGACGAGACATCACCTGGCAATCACTTTTATGCGGGAAAAATGAAATGGAAAACGAATGAAAATATATAAAAATAAATAAAAATGGTAAAAATAAAACGCAGAAAAAGTTCAAAAAACGAGATTCCTAATGAACACGTTAGCCAGGTTTTAAATGATTAATATCTTATATTTTACCCACTTGTACTAGTATAAACATACGTACCGAGAGAGAGAGAGAGAGAGAGAGAGAGAGAGAGAGAGAGAGAGAGAGAGAGAGAGAGAGAGAGAGAGAACCATGAAAATATATCGTGTTCCGGCATCAAAAGTTGCAGCAAATTAATACTGCATATTTTGCGCAAAGTTCCAAGTGTAATCATACATATCTTGAGAGAGAGAGAGAGAGAGAGAGAGAGAGAGAAAATACATTTTGTTCCGGCATCATAAGTTGCAACAGATTAATATTGCATATTTTGCGCAAATATTGCATATTCCAAGTGTAACCTTACATATCTTGAGAGAGAGAGAGAGAGAGAGAGAGAGAGAGAGAGAGAGAGAGAGAGAGAGAGAGAGAGAGTGTGTTGAAGGTGGGCAAATAATACGTAGGAAAATATATTCTGTTCGGACATCCAAAGTTTTTCCGCAAGAGACAAGTTTACATCCTGTAATGCCTGAACTCTCTCGACTATCGCATTCGTTAAAAGTTATCCACTACATGGCAGTCACAAATATCATATGCAGTTGCTATCTATCACCCTATCTATCGACATATACATGTTAACCCACCTACAGCCTTTTGAACCTTGACACAGAAGAAAAGTGATCATTCATTTACCCTGGAGTATACATATTCCTTAAGCGGCTTTTTTTCTGAACCCTGAAATCTTCAATTATGCCAAAACATTCAAAATTCAAAGAAGCATTTTTTTCTTTCGTGGTATAATGCTGTAAGAGCCGAGGTTCATGAAACTTTAACTACGGCCCGTTGGTGGCCTGTCCTATATCGTTGCCAGAAGCACGGTTATGGCTAACTTTAACCTTAAATAAAATCAAAACTGCAGAGGCTAGAGGGCTGCAATTTGGTATGTTTCATGACTGGAGGGTGGATGAGCAACATACCAATTTGCAGCCCTCTAGCCTCAGTAGTTTTTAAGGTCTGAGGGCGGACAGAAAAAGTGTGCGGGCGGACATAAAAAAAGAACGGACGGACAGACAACGCCGGCACAATAGTTTTCTTTTACAGAAAACAAAAAATTGGGATAAATACGAAATACGTTTCCTTTCACACTGACGTCATAATATTTGCCGATGATGATACCTTTTTAAAATGAATTGAAATCATATGATGAAATAAATATATATCCAACCAGTAGTGTTATAAACCGCGCGGGTTTTAATATGTATCATCAGTGCTAATAGAATCACAATTTCGTGAAAAACAATCTGAGTAATAAAAATCCACAATTATATACTTAACACTGATGAGGAACACCGTTCAGGTGTTCGAAAGTCTTTGGTTCTATTTACATAGTAATATATTTACTATATAATTTTGGGTTTTTATTACCCATGTATCATCAATATTTATTTTAAAAAATGTTTTATTTTTAATCACTATAACTTATGAGACCAATATAACTCACCAATATCGACGGCCTCACATACAGTAACTTTCCTTAGAAACTGTGACAGAATAAAAACGTAAACCTCGACCTACAGCCAATGTTTTAGGCTCCAGAGGCCCTTTATTCCCCACACCGTTGGACTGTGGAACAGTGTTCCTGAGGACGTTGTGAAACCGGAACCTCAAAAGTTCAAGCGAAGATGCAATTGCATCACTACCCTAATACAATTCTCCTTATATTTTAATAATTAACTTTTATTATTTATTTATTCGTTAATTTTTTTCCTAAGAACTGATCTCTTCTTTGAGTATTTCCTATTGCCTTCTGATACATTTGTCAAATGATCGCCAAATTCTTCAGAATAATAATAATAATAATAATAATAATAATAATAATAAATAATAATAATAATAATAATAATAATAAAAGGAGACAGGGGAGAGAGAGAGGTGTTCCAGTAAGCTTTCATACGCGCTCAAAAGTACTGGAACTGGAATGCCTGGAACTATCCCTAATAATTAGGCAACGACCTACACTCCCCCAAATATATATCTATATGTGCATATATATTACGCGAGAGCAAAAGCAAACTTACAGATAGCGAAGGGGAAAGAGCACTTCAGGACATTTCACTAAATCAACTCGCTCTCTCCCCTTCTTGCAACTTATCGCCGGCGCATGCGCAGTAAATGTGAATTATCTTTTCGTGAGATTTCGTGGAATATATCGGATATCCTTTTTTTTTAATCATGGTAGTACTTACATATAATTATCCAGGGAGATCTAATTATGATAATTTAAGTATAAAAAAAAGGTATTATTCAGTGTAATTAGCGGATTTTTACCTTAATGCTATTACTATTCAGAGTACCAATAGATTAATTACTGTGATTCATATTAAAGTCGAACCAACGTTCAAATTATTAAGTGAATGTATCCTTACAACGAAATCATTTCTTAGGCAGGAATACTCTCGATTATGCCGCTCCCAGCGAAACGCAAATTGTTCCTTGGGCAGAAATATGCTTAGCTATTCCATCAGCAAAACGGGTTACAAGCGAAGACCAATTTGATATGATGGAGACTAATCTCTCATTATAACCTCCTGACTGAGAATCCTGATGTATTTGGAATTCGAACGCTACAACAAATTACACGTATCAGATGTATATATCTCGAGATTATCAGATCTGCCACGCTAAAATGAACTTGGTTCGTATCTCCATGATATCAAATCTGCCAGCAGTCTTGCTGTGCACATTAGGAAAAGGTACCCACTGAATCGAATTGAATACAGAATTTTGGCCAAAGGCCGAGCACTGGGACCTATGAGGTCATTCAGCGCTGAAACGGACACTGACAGTAAAAGGTTTGAAAGGCGTGACAGGAGGAAAACCTCAAAGCAGTTGCTCTATGAATCAATTGTTAGCAGAGGGTTGAGGAAAGTAAGATGGGAGAGAGAATATGAACGGAAGTACAGTAAAAGGAACGAAAGGGGTTGCAGCTAGGGACCAAAGGCACGCTGCAAAGAACCTCAAGTAATGCCTACAGTGCACCGCATGAGGTGCACTGATGGCCTTTACCCTCCAACGGGATGAGAAAGTAAGCAGTTTCTGTGAATATTATAATCTCTAACCTACGGTACAGGTGGCGTTCCAGGAAAGCATCTATGCAAATCTGATTTCTACCGGAGTAATAGGGAAGTACAATTAGACAGCTTTCGTCTATGTATATTATACGAAGGGAACCAGATGATACGATTTCAAATAGAATACGGGAATAATGATGGAGGTTCCTATTTATGTATTACTGATGAATTAATATGTAAGTATATGAGTGTGTGTGTGTGTATATATATATATATATATATATATATATATATATATATATATATATATATATATATATATATATATATATATATATATATATATATATATATATGACTGAAATATTTTCTGTTAAAACTGAATATATATATATATATATATATATATATATATATATATATATATATATATATATATATATATATATATATATACATATATATATACATATATATATATACATATATATACATAGATAGATAGATAGACAGACAGATCGTTCAGTAAGTCTGTCTTTACTTCAAAGCCAAAATGAATACGTAAATAATGCACTCGTCAGAATAAGCAAATACTTCCAAAAAAATTAGCAAACAGATAGAGACAGATTAATAATTATATAAGAGTGAAACATAAAAAAAAAAAAACGCTACCGAAAAATAAAACTGCACACACACACAAATTCCAAAAATTGTTAAATAAATAAAAAATGTTTAGCCGTACACGGAATTACTATGGATGTTACCTCGGGCTAATCCGTAATTTCCGGCAAAATCTCCGCTAATCCAATGCTCATCGGGCAGTAAACATTTTCAATGAATTCGAGCCAGAAATAAAAAAAAAAAAAAACTAAAAAAAACAGTGTGCTCTAAAAGTATTGAAATAGGCTTCGGATGGAAATTTTATACGAACTAGAATTTTGCGTTTTAGTTTTCTCTAAAGGAAAACTATTGTGCCGGCTTTGCCTGTCCGTCCGCACTTTTTTCTTTCTGCACTTTTTTCTGTCCGCACTTTTTTCTGCCAGCACTTTATTCTGTCCGCACTTTATTCTGTCCGCACTTTATTCTGCCCGCAATTTATTCTGTCCGCACTTTTTCATGTCCGCACTTTATTCTGTCCGCACTTTATTCTGTCAGCACTTTATTCCGTCAGCACTTTATTCTGCCCGCACTTTTTCTGTCCGCATTCAGATCTTAAAAACTACTGAGGCTAGAGGCTGCCAATTGGTATGTCGATCATCCACCCTCTAATCATCAAACATACCAAATTTCAGCCCTCAGCCTCAGTAATTTTTATTTTATTTAAGGTTAAAATTAGCCATAATCGTGTTCAAAAGTTTCATGGGCCGCGGTTCACACAGCATAATACAGAGACCACAAAATGATAGATCTATTTTCGATGTTCTTGATTATACGCTGTAGCGGGTGTACAGAAAATCTCGATTGTGCCGAAGAAACTTCGGCGCATTTTTTACTTGTTTGCTCATAGTTGGTAATATAAGTCGCTTTCACACAAAAATTCACTTAAGCAACGTAATTTGTTTCTATTCATATTTGTTAAACATTACACAAATGCACTACAGCCCGAGTTCGAGTCACAAGAATTAGAGGAATCTATTTCATACAGAAATTCACTTCATAAAGAGGTTCGGATTCCATAATAAGTCGTAGGTCCCGTTGCTAGGTAACCAATTGGTTCTTCCACGTAAAATAAGTCTACAGCTCCTAGGAGAGCTGTTAATCAGCTCTGTGGTCTGGTAAACTAAGGTATACTTAACTTTTTACACAAATGCACACACACACACATACATACATACAGTGTCACAATATTTTATTCATACTTGGTAACATCAGTGGCCTTCATAAACATATTCAAACACGCACACAGAGTCACTTTATTCTAATAATAATAATAATAATAATAATAATAATAATAATAATAACAATAATAATTTGCCGTTAGAATGGTTTAGTCCCAACAACCAAACTCTTCAAAAAACCCGATCATCAACCACGAGGCTAAACCAGAACAGGAAATGGATCTTGAAAAAAAAAAAAAACTCACGAAACTTGAAAATACAATTTGAAAAATAATACAAAAATTGTAACTTATTTCCGACAGAAATAAATGAGCCACGAAGACGAACGCTTTCCTAAAACGCCACTTTGACCAGATTCCGGCAAAACTGCAGACTTCCAGATTTCCAGACTTCCAGCAAAACTGTCTTCAGAGACAACTCCAGATTTCCATTCCGCAACACCTGGCCCGTTCTGGGGTCCGGAGAACTTCCAGGGGACTCACCAACAAGACCCAAGACATTCAATTTCAGAGATGGGAGCAATTATTGCGGTCAATCGTTTCTGAGGTAAAAAAAAACGCACAGGAAAGTAAAAACTACCTTTGGTTTGGTCGTCAGGGAAAATCATACATACACACACACAGTGGAGAGTAAAAACTTCGACAACTTTGGTCTTCAAGGAAAAACACACACACACACACACAAGAGAGAGAGAAAAACTATGGTTTGGTCGTCATGAAGTTTTGGCGAACCGCAGTCTGAGAGTTTGGAAGTTTGCCTGAAGATTTTTAAAATTTATCTGGAAGTTTGTCTGCGGTATTTAGAGAGCGTCTAAAAAAGATATATTTCACAAAGCAAATTTCCTTATCTCTGAACAATTAACAAGCAGCAAAGACGTACCAACGGCAGAAACCATTTAAGAAAGCAAAGATACTGAAATAAAAATTAAGGAAAAAAATTACTTCACAAAAATTAAGAACCTTTCATTTAACATGAGCCACCGCTCGCAAAAACTGTGGGTTATCGAAAGTACTCAATTTTTTTTTTTACCAAAGTTTGGGTCCGTTCGAAGGACCTTGTGAGGACCGCCAATAAGGCATTGTCCCCCCCCAAAAAAAAAAAAAAAAAGTGATGACGGTGATGAGGCGAATTCAACTTCAAAGTTTGGTTCGTCCGAGTGGAATAGTTACTGTGAAATTGCAATTTTATTAAAGAAAATAAACTCCTTCCCAATATTTACCGTACAGGTGCGCTACTCTTTGGAGTATACTGACGATATACTCGCATTTATGACAAATACTTACTTTTACTTTTCTGTAAAAGAAAACTTTTGTGCCGGCTTTGTCTATACGCCCACACTTCATTCTGTCCGCACTCAGATCTTAAAAACTACTGAGGCTAGAGGGCTGCAAATTAGTATGTTGATCATCCACCCTCCAACCATCAAACATAACAAATTGCAGCCCTCTAGCATCAGTAGTTTTTATTTTATTTAAGGTTAAAGTCAGACATAATCGCCCTTCTGGCAACGATATAGGATAGGCCACCACCAGGCCGTGGTTAAAATTTCATGGGCCGCGGCTTGTACAACATTATACCGAGACCACTGAAAGATAGATCTATTTTCGGTGGCCTTGATCATGCGCTGTAGCGGCTGTACAGAAAACTCGATTGCGCCCAAGAAACTTCTGCGAATTTTTTATTTTACAGAATGATAAATTTAAGGCATACGGTCTTAATATGTTAAATTTAATATGTTAAATTTAACACATCAACTGTGGGTTATAAGCAATATCTTGACCTTATAAAAGGACATATATCAACATTTGCACCTACACCTACAATTGAAATGACCACAGATTCAGTATCTGCAAAAAAGTAAATATCAGCTATAATTGGAACTAAACTTTCTAACGGCATACGCCTTCGTCTCCTACACTGCCCTTGTTTAGCGGACACGTCCCAAATACAGACACTGAACACCTACGGACGTATGACGAACACGTTCCCAAGACAATTCGACTCAGGGACAACTTCCTGAAGCACTATGTCCTAAAGCGCACAAATGTTTTTTGCCTCCAAGCACATGACTTCAAAAGCTACGCAGAAGGCACTCTAAGTGTCGTAATTTTCAAATAAACAACTGATATCAACATAATAATGCATTTTTATATATTCATTAGTTTATTAATTTATTTTTTCTTTTTCAAAAGGGATTTGGGAGCGTATTTCTGAGTAATAATAATAATAATAATAATAATAATAATAATACCATAATTCTAATTGGATAATAATAATAATAATAATAATAATAATAATAATAATCTATAATAATAACAATATCAAAGAAAGCTTGACTGAATTGGGTTTATCTTCTGAATAATAATAATAATAATAATAATAATAATAATAATAATAATAATAATAATAATAATAATAATAATAATAATAAAATAAAAAAAGCTTGAATTTCAAGTCAATGGCCCCTGTGGGCTTGTTCCATATGAAACGGGAGTGTATCTTCTGAATAATAATAATAATAATAATAATAATAATAATAATAATAATAATAATAATAATAATAATAATAATAATAACACCACGCACCTCGTCCAGTATAGAATGATTATTTCCCAAGCGGATAATTGTAGTCGTAACCACCTTACCTGAAAAGAAAGAATAAAAGATTATAAAAAGGAATAAGCCGTGTATAAACTTAACTAAAAGAAAAAGCAAAACTATAAGATAAAAGGGTTGTTCTGTGGAATCAACAGATTTCACAGAATCTAAATCTGCTAACAATATATCAATATTAAAATGAGACCATTACAAGTGATAGCATATTAAAAAAATCATAAACAAAACTGCTTGTAAAAATGCTATTAGCTGAGTTGAGAGAGAGAGAGAGAGAGAGAGAGAGAGAGAGAGAGAGAGAGAGAGAGAGAGAGAGAGAGAGAGAGAGAGAGAGATCTATAGGAGAAAATCTAAATTTACAAGGTAACGAAATGAAAGAGGCACTTACTAGTGATCAAAAAGAAACGCAAAAACGCAAGACATTCTTTTAAATTCAATCCTATGAGCTGTATTGAAATGGACGAGAGAGAGAGAGAGAGAGAGAGAGAGAGAGAGAGAGAGAGAGAGAGAGAGAGAGAGAATCATCTGGAACGGAGATTTGTAGGAGAAACTTAAGGTCTAAGAAATCACAATAACAACAATTACTGTGCTTCTTTTGGTCGTAAAGGTAGAAGCAGTTTTAATAATAGTAGCAGTATTAGTAGTAGTAATAGTAGTAGTTTAATGTTTTGAAATGTACATAATAATTGCTATCCTAATCACTAGCAACATTTAATAAAAAAATAAAACATGTTCTGCAGCTGAATAAAAACATATAATTCTAATTTTTTGCACCTGTGTACCTGCCGGTTCCTACCGACAAATTAACTAACCGCACTTGTGCATGAGAGAGAGAGAGAGAGAGAGAGAGAGAGAGAGAGAGAGAGAGAGAGAGAGAGAGAGAGAGAGGTGGTGGG
>NC_089793.1:417823-422823 GCF_040412425.1 Macrobrachium rosenbergii | reverse complement strand
TATGTATGTGTGTGTGTGTGTGTGTGTGCATGTGCACATATATATATATATATATTATCAAAGTGATTTTCACAATATTATAACGACATACGCCAGACTTGATTGCTTTATCGGCTTACGTACTCTGGCGTTGCAAAGACAATGGTCATCAAATAATAGAAGAAGAAGGAGAAGAAGAAGAATACGAGGAGGAGGAGGACGAAGATAGTGAGGAGGAGGAGGAAGAAGAGAATGAGGAGGAGGAGGAGGAGGAAGGGAAATTAGAGGGATGGCTGTCAGTGACGTCACTGAAGAAGGATCTCCTCCCCTTTCTCCCCCTCCCCCATCCCCCTGGGGTGTGCATATCAACCATTCCCCAAGACCCATCCCCAACACCCCCTGTCTTCAACCTGTAAGGTCAGTGCCCTTCCCCAGCGGGATTCCCCCGCTCCCCAGTCCTCCTCGTTTCCCCAAATCCCCTCCCCCCTGGGGAGTGGACTCAACCGCAGGACTTATTACAAACTATTTGCGTTCTTTTTATTTACTAAGCCTCGTCCATTCCTTCTTCCTTTTCTCCTTCTTTTCTCCTTCTTCTTCTTCTTCTTCTTCTTCTTCTTCTTCTTCTTCTTTTGAATAAGAAGCGCAGTCGCCATCACAAAAGATGAAGCATATTGGTATCGCGTTTATTCAAATTCGCCTTCATCCGAAACTTCTCAATTCAGGTGAGATTCTTTTCCTCTCTCGAGGTTTTTGGCGACGGGCCAACTTTCGGGAGGCGATCCTCTCTCTCTCTCTCTCTCTCTCTCTCTCTCTCTCTCTCTCTCTCTCTCTACAGTAATTACATTTTCCATTATCCGAGGAAATCATGTGATGGTTTGTGGACCTTGTTGAGTAGCATAATCGTCTCTCTCTCTCTCTCTCTCTCTCTCTCTCTCTCTCTCTCTCTCTTCTGAAGTCCTCTAATAACCGAAGGATTTTTTACTTTGCAAAGTCAGTAGTCTCTCTCTCTCTCTCTCTCTCTCTGTAAGTCTATTCTGAAGTCCTCTAATAACTGAAGGATTTTTTACCTTGCAAAGTCAGTAGTCTCTCTCTCTCTCTCTCTCTCTCTCTCTCTCTCTCTCTCTCTCTCTCTCTCTGTCAGTCTATTCTGAAGTCCTCTAATAACTGAAGGATTTTTTACCTTGCAAAGTCAGTAGTCTCTCTCTCTCTCTCTCTCTCTCTCTCTCTCTCTCTCTCTCTCAGTCTACTATTCTGAAGTCCTCTAATAACTAAAGGATTTTTTACCTTGCAAAGTCAGTAATTTCTCTCTCTCTCACTCACTCTTCCTTTTCACCGGTCCTGACAGCTGCGACTTCGAGAATGACCTTGAAGTCTTCCCTAAACTGTGAGTAAACTGGAGTTCTTGGCAACTGAGTCATCATAACCATGACGACCTGCCCAAAATATTGCCATTTTTACCCACATTTTGGCCCGTTGTTGTGCTTAGGAGAACTGTGAAAGTTAGACATGATATGAGGCACATGGCTTAATTCTATAACGCTATACTTTCATGATATGAGGCACATGGCTTAATTACGCTATACTTTCTATCGCTTAACCTCTGAAAGCATGGATTTCCTATACTATGTAATCATTTATAGATTTAACATTCATTCATAAATTTAACATTCCATTTATAAATTTAACATTCCATTGATAAATTTAAAATTCCATTTGTAAATTTAACATTCCACATCAAAGCTAGATATATATGAGGCGTATGGTTTAATTCTACTACGCTGTACTCTATATCCCTTAATGTCTACATACAGTGATATCTAATAATTTGCAAGCATTCATAAATTTAAAATTGCAAATCAAAACTCTTACCCCCTTTCAGAAAAAGATTTCAATATATTCATAGTGACTGTACGAATCAGAACACTACATAGTTATAAATTGAAGGTTTGCCTTGAACATTCCAGCTTCAAATCTGTACCACTGACTTTGTCACTCCGGGCCATTGCCAAACTCAACACAGCACATATCAAGACTCTCTCCCAAATTCGCAAAGAAATGTTACTACTCAAAGCTATTACAAGGGACTGGAGAACTACAAAAAAAAAAAAAAAAAAAAACTCAGAGTAGTTCATCTTCTAAAACGCAAGAAAACCACAGCCAAAATTGATCAATGAATCAAAATTCTTGCCCACATTCACAAAAAAATTTTTTTTGATACTCATAGTCATTACAAGCGGTTAGAACAACTAAAAAAAAAAAAAGTTTTAGAGCAGTTATATTCTAAATCGCATATAACGCAATCATAATCAGTCAATGAGTCAAAACTCTTGGGGCCCCATTCACAAAAATATGTCAACATTCTTAGTTGTCACAGAGATTACAAAACTGCAAAAAAATATTTGCCTTTGAATATTTCAACTTGTAAACAGTATAAAACACAGCCTGCCTCCATTCACAAAAAAAAATCAATATTGATGGTCATTAGAGGAATGGAACACTGCAAAAAATGCCAATTCAGGAATAGGAAAACTACAATAAAATGTTTGTCAGTACAGCTTCCAAATAATAAAAACATATCCAAATTAATCAGTGGTATTGCCGTGGAGATCTCCACCACACGGCGTGGCAGGGAAGAGTCCTGAGCAGAGAACAATGGAACAATGAACACCTCCCGGAACTGAACTTGCGATGACTAATCAGAATTAGACCGGCAAACAGCAGGACAGAAGTCTTGCGAAATCACTTCTTCTAATTGCCATTGAAAGATAGAACTCATGCGTGCCATACTGTTCCAACTTTTCCTCCAGAGAGAGAGAGAGAGAGAGAGAGAGAGAGAGAGAGAGAGAGAGAGAGAGAGAGAGAGGTTGATTAAGATGAAGACAGATTCTTAAGGGAGGAAGGAGACTTTGAAATGAACTGTGAATGTTTCTTGTTTGCATGGAGAGAGAGAGAGAGAGAGAGAGAGAGAGAGAGAGAGAGAGAGAGAGAGAGAGAGAGAGAGAGAGAGAGAGAGAGAGAATATCAAACCTAAGAAAAACACTTATTAAAATAAGATAATGACCCTTTTTTTTATCTTGTGTGACTGAGGTCTAAGACTCTACTGAGACAGAGAGAGAGAGAGAGAGAGAGAGAGAGAGAGAGAGAGAGAGAGAGAGAGAGAGAGAGAAATTTACCCCACTTCACATCCAATATCAAATGCATTACCACCTCACAACAAAACGAATTTCACTTACAACACCATCCGCCAGTTTACAATTCACCCAACTCTTGCCAACTGCAGAACAAAAAAATTATATATACATTAAATGCTAATCGGCACATGGACCCAAAATGAAACTAGAACAGTCAAATACAGCAATTTGGAAGAATTTCCATTCAAATATACAGGAATCAATGCCCCACTGTTAGCATGATAATTCCATTCCAATTATAATTTCCACCCATGATATGAGTGGGCCCAAATGCTTTACACCTTTTCAGGCAATTGGATGTGTATTTAAGGCTTTTAAATTCATTCATTACTATTATATAACTATAATTACTTCACAGCAGAGGTATAAAATTCTTAGATTTTACTGTCGCCTAACTGCTAGTTCCATGAACGTCCTTTTCCGTAAAAATAAAATCCTAATTCAACCACATCTGTGGATATATATATTTCATAAAAATGCCTATCCAAGCATATAAACTTCTGAATGACTCGAATCCACGGATATAAATTATAAACTACAAATATTATGATATCATATAAACTTAAAATATTCTGATACTCATCCAAGGGTACAAACTTCTAGCCTAATGCGTTACATTTAAAATTTATATTCCAGGATATAAATTCTGAATGAGTTCACGTCCATGGATATAAAATTCTAAAGCATCCCTGTCCAGGGATACAAGTTTATAGCGCACTCACATCCATGGATACGAACTCCAAAATACGCTCATTCCCAGGGATATAAATTTCAAATTCGTCCTTATCCATGGATATATAAATTGCAAATACGTTCTTTCTCGTGGATATATACTTTAAATGCTTATCCATCCTTGGATATTATTTTCAAAACACTTCATCCCGGGGATATAAATCTGAAATGCGTACGCTATTCATCCATGGATATAAATTGCAAACACACTTCTTCTCATAGATAGAACTTTCAAGCGCATATCCACATATGGATATAAATTTGAAATACACCCTTTTTCTGTCCGCCCTCAGATCCTAAAAACTACTGAGGCTAGAGGGCTGCAAATTGGTATGTTGATCATCCACCCTTCAATCATCAAATATACCAAATTGCAGCCCTCTAGCCTTAGTAGTTTTTATTTTATTTAAGGTTAAAGTTAGCCATAATCGGGCGTCTGGCAACGATGTAGCCCAGGCTAACACCGGGCCGTGGTTAAAGTTTCACTGGCCGCGGCTCATACAGCATTATACCGAGACCACCCAAAGATAGATCTATTTTCGGTGGCCTTGATTATACGCTATAGCAGCTGTACAGAAAACTCGACTGCGCCGAAGAAACTTCGGAGCATTTTCTACTTGTTTAATTAAACAGCTGTTGTACGGCAAAGCTCGATTTAATAGTAGTCGGAAGTAAATTAGACTTTTTATGAAGTGCGGAAAGCCATTTGGCGTAACAAAATGTCTTTTTTTTTTTTTTTTTTTTTACCCGGTTACCTCTCTTGCCTTGAAGATGGCTGCAGGAAGGAGTGGCGTCTCTCTCTCTCTCTCTCTCTCTCTCTCTCTCTCTCTCTCTCTCTCTCTCTCTCCAATGAAACTGACACAGCAAACGCAAGCGATGTGTGTGGATGCATGTACATAAATACTGAATTTCAAATGTAAATGTATTGATAAATACATACAATCTTGCATGTATACGTGTTTACAAGCGAGAGAGAGAGAGAGAGAGAGAGAGAGAGAGAGAGAGAGAGAGAGAGAGAGAGAGAGAGAGAGAGAGAGAGAGAGAGTACCACTGCGACATTTAAATAATTCTATAGATGCTACTGATGACGATGACAAA
>NC_089793.1:397823-412823 GCF_040412425.1 Macrobrachium rosenbergii | reverse complement strand
CGTGACAAAATTGAGAATATTAAGAATATTATTCACCGAATGAATTCATTATCTCGATATCCACGCAGTGAATTCGTGAATTCATTTACAAATTGGAAGGAGAATGCAGTTACTTAGAATGCAGTTAGCCATTTCCTGCATTCGCAAATATATGAGGACATTGGAAAGGGGGTCGCTTTCCCTTTTAATCGCTTTAATGCGGCGTTCGTGAAAAAACAAGTAAAAATGCGCCGAAGTTTCTTCGGCGCAATCGAGTTTTCTGCACAGCCGCTACAGCGTATAATCAAGGCCACCGAAATAGATCTATCTATCTATCTTTCGGTGGTTATCGGTTTAATGCTGTATGAGCCGCGCGCCATGAAACTTTAACCATGGCCCGGTGGTGGCCTATCCTATATCGCTGCCAGAAGCATGATTATGGCTAACTTTAACCTAAAATAAAATAAAAACTACTGAGCCTAGAGGGCTGCAATTTGGTCTGTTTGATGACTGGAGGGTGGATGATCAACATACCAATTTGCAGCCCTCTAGCCTCAGTAGTTTTTAAGATCTGAGGACGGACAGAATAAAGTGCGGACGGACAGACAAAGCCGGCACAATAGTTTTATTTTACAGAAAAATAAAAAACGTCAACGCGAGCTTCGCTGCTGCGTGACGTCGTGACGTAACAGGCGAGCGTTTAATAATAGTTTCCGATTCTCTCTCGCGCGCGCGCCGGCGTGTTTACAAGCGTTCGAGAGCGAGAATAACCAACTCCAGGGTGCAGATCGACACGACTCAATGAATTATTCAGCCCGCTTGATTACTTTTCCAAAGGGCGACGGAGGCGCGGAATAAACGATGTCTTAAAGTGCCTCCACACTTCAATGAAACATGACATCCACATGTCTGAAACTTGTTGTATACATGTCACGAACAGGTTGAAGACAAGTCACAAACAGGTTGAAGACATGTCACAAACAGGTTGAAGACAAGTCACAAACAGGTTGAAAACATGTCACAAACAGGTTGAAAACATAAAAATGACCTGCACTATAGAATTCATCTTCACTGAACGCTGGATAATAGTATGAAGAGCTAGTTAGGATTACTAACGAGTCTTTGACTTGTATTTCACCTGTTTGTGAAGTGTCTGCGATAAGTTGCTGACATATGTTTTTGACATGTTTTAGCAACACCCGCGTTTTGAAGTCCCCAACACTGGAGCTGATATTCTTTCGCATACCCGCTAAGACTTTCTTCATTATTTACAGCATATTGACGTCACACAGGTAACAGCGTAATTTATCGATTTATAAGTCATAAGGCGCTCTCTCTCTCTCTCTCTCTCTCTCTCTCTCTCTCTCTCTCTCTCTCTCTCTCTCTCTTCGTATCGATTCTCTCAATGTTCATAATTTTCGACCAGACAGACGACCAAATAGAGAAACGGTGACTACAGATTCTTTTAACATAAATGTTCAAAAAAGTTACTACAAACAGTAGCTTTACCCACGTACAGAAAGTAATTACCTATTAAGATGGTTCCTCGAGAGTAGCAAAGTACCGCGTAATTAAAAATAAAACTCCTTTTCATTAAAAGGTCAGATTATTTCGTATCTGGGCGACTTTTAAAGCGCTTCAATGCTTAAGTACTTCAACCGGCGTTTTCTCTCTCTCTCTTGAGAGAGAGAGAGAGAGAGAGAGAAAGCCATAACTCTTCTTGGGAACTTTTATCATATTTCGTGTGGCTTTCAATGTCCGGAGATTAATCTGTCCACACTCAACACAAACTTCTTAAAAGAGTTTCCCAGAGACGTCGGTTATTTCTCTCTCTCTCTCTCTCTCTCTCTCTCTCTCTCTCTCTCTCTCTCTCTCTCTCTCTCTCTCTCTTCTTCTTCTTCTTCTTCTTCTTCTTTTGGCGCGCATGTACATTTCTTAAAAGGAATTAAATGACCTTCGTTACTTCTTTCAAATGAACGCCATATTCTTCTGAAGCAAGATTTCATGTCCAATGGCCCTGTGAAATCTGATGTTCCATGAATAGAGTTCACCCCTCTGAATAATAATATGCCAATATGTAATAATAATAATAATAATAATAATAATAATAATTCTTGAAACCGAACCAGAATTAACCACATCGCTTCCATTCTTCGCGATATCTTCAGAGTAATCCTGCGAAGTTCAGTGCAACAATTCTCCTCGGCTGAGGATACGAGACAACGATATCACAAACCGCAGCCAATCTCAGCGTTACCAAAAAGCGAGTACAGAAGTCTGGCAGAAATACAGCACGAGGAAACGGAGGACGTTTCAGACCGCAAAGTAATGTGGTTTTATGCAGTTCTATAAAATGCAGAGACGATTCTCTCAGCGGCTGTTGCGAATCTGGGTATCTGGTCATCACATCCACAAAGAGCGATAACAATTCTATGGTAACAATTCTGTAACAAGTAAATATCAGATTGTTTCTTCGGGGCAGTCGGGTTTTCCGTACAGCGTATAATCAAGGCCACCGAAAACAGATCTATCTTTCGGTGGTCTCGGCATCATGCTGTATGAGCTGCGGCCCATGAAACTTTACCCACGGTCAGGTGGTGGCCTGGCCTATATCGCTGCCAGAAGCACGATTATGGCTAGATTTAACCTTAAATAAAAAAAACTACTGAGGCTAGAGGGCTGCAATTTGGTATGTCTGATGATTGAAATGTGCATGATCAACATACCAATTTGCAGCCCTCTACCCTCAGTAGTTTTGAAGATCTGAGGACGGACAGTAAAAAGTGCGGACGGACAGACAAAGCCGGCACAATAGTTTTCTTTTACAGAAAGCTAAAAATGAGAAGGGAGTACTAGGCTACATTACCAAAAGCCACGAGTCTTTACATCTACAATCTTGTAGAAATCTAGTGGTTTGTTCCGCCACAGAAATGAAAGTGAAAACCAGTAGGTTCTACCAGGTGTCAACATATCTGTTTAAGACGGAATTTATCTCTAACATCTACGTAGCTCCTACAACAAAATCCTGGAAAAATATGAATTTTCTCAAGCACATATTGATAAAATACTGACCGACAATTCCTTCCTATAAATAAGAAGCCTTTTACTTCAAATACTACACTTAATTTAAATAAAACAACAAAACAACAGATCTTAATACTAACCCAAGCATCTGACTAAAGCTTCCAAGCAGCTCTGAGACCTTACTCATCTGAGAGAGAGAGAGAGAGAGAGAGAGAGAGAGAGAGAGAGAGAGAGAGAGATTTATCTAAAGCATCCCCTCAATTGCTGATCCCGTTCCTTACCTTACTCATCTGAGAGAGAGAGAGAGAGAGAGAGAGAGAGAGAGAGAGAGAGAGAGAGAGAGAGAGAGAGAGAGAGAGATTACAGACATAGGTGTTCAAAGCTTGGTCAAAATATATACCTTCAAGTTATAACCATGAACTTTTTTCAACTCAGTACAAAATTGACTGCGATGAGAGAGAGAGAGAGAGAGAGAGAGAGAAGAGAGAGAGAGAGAGAGAGAGAGAGAGAGAGAGAGAGAGAGATTACAGACATAGGCGTTCAAAGCTTCTCAAAATATATACCTTCAAGTTATAACCATGAACTTTTTTCAACTCAGTACAAAATTGACTGCGATGAGAGAGAGAGAGAGAGAGAGAGAGAGAGAGAGAGAGAGAGAGAGAGAGAGAGAGAGAGAGAGAGAGAGAGAGAGAGAGAGAGAGAGAGAGAGAGTGTGGACATGAAATACACCACCAAGCCATCCCTAATAAGAGAGACCGATGCATATGCATGTAAACATCTGCTGTCGCCGCAAGTGCATCGGAGTGACTCGTGTTTGTCCCGTGCATAATGAATCGAGAGGAGCCCAGGAGGAGGAGGAGGAGGAGGAGGAGGAGGAGGAGGAGGAGGAGGAGGAGGAGGAGGAGGAGGAGGAGGAGAAATGGAATTCTTGGTGAATACATTTCCGGCCTGACTGGGAGACGTTTCGGGGCAATTACGACGTTTCTTGTTATGAGAAGTTTCAGCTGTGGGACTTGTAAAAAATCTCTCTCTCTCTCTCTCTGATGAACATTGTGCAAAAGTTTCTCTCTCTCTCTGATGAAGATTGTCTTGTAAGTCTATTTATGCAAAAGTTATCCTTCTCTCTCTCTCTCTCTCTCTGATGAACAGTGACTTGTAAGACTTTTTATGCAAAAAGTTATCTATCTCTCTCTCTCTCTCTCTCTCTCTCTGATGAACATTGTCTTGTAAGACTTTTTGTGCAAAAAATTCCTCTCCCTCTCTCTCTCTCTATCTCTCTCTCTGATGAACATCTTGTAAGAATTTTAATGCAAAAATCTCTCTCTCTCTGATGAACATTGCCTTGTAAGGTATTTTTATGCAAAAAAAATTATCCTCTCTCTCTCTCTCTCTCAAACCTCACCACACACCTCGACGACGATATAATCTCTCGATGTAAATCGAGAAGTAACCTAGAGATTCCCAAAATGAAAATCAGAGCCGAGAGCACTTCTCTATCACTTCCAGCACTTCATCTCACTTTTAATGGCCACTCCAGTCCTCTCTCGGCTTTTATTCACTGTCTATTCTACCCCCTAGCCCCTCCCCTCTCCTTCATCCTCTATTCACACTTCCTGAGGGCCTTCAAAATCGCCTTTGGATTCATAAACGCTTGACAGCAATTCAGAAAACGTTCGGTGGAATTAATGCATTGGGCGCAAAGCTTCTTAAGTCTTCTTCTTCTTCTTCTTCCTCTTTACAAATCATCTCTTGACGGGAAACATGAACCAAGGTGTTAGGCCACTAGCGGATCCCTCCCACCCCAGGCATGTCCCCCCCCAATGAAAAATAACGACAAAATAATAATATTGAAGATTTAGGTCATAATAACATAAATGAGAAATACAAAAATGGGAAAAATTAACAAATCTATTATATAAATATAATAATAAAATTGAGAGTATATTTATATATAATATATATATATATGTGTGTGTGTGTATAATTTTTCAGGATCCTTTAGTGTGTTAGTGTGTATGTGTTTATTTTCTCCTGGAGTGAGATGTGAATTAATAATTAGAAATCAGATACTTAAAATAATATATAAGTTTTTAAGGTACTTTCATCAAAAGAATTAACATACAGTAAAAATATTAACAATATATTTTCTCCGGTTTCAAACTAGTTATTTAAATGAAAATAAAACTGACTTCCACTTCCAGCATAATTACATACATATACATTATATATATATATATATATATATATTACATATATATATATATATATATATATATATAATACATGATAAAGTTATATATATATATATATATATAATATATATATATATATATATATATATATATATATCATGTATAAAGGAAAACAAGGTATCTTAAATGAAATATCCTATTATCTTCCCCTACGCATGTATTTCCATATAAAGCTTTTGATAACATACGTCAATTCTCAACATTCTCCCTCTCCCCATTTTCACTCAAGCTTTCTTGTTCTATCTTTAGTCATTCCATCTTGAATACGAGTCTTAAATACGAGTCTTCTTTTGTCTTCTACACGCTCAGTTTGGTTAGCTTTTGTTCGAATCCCTCCGCATAGAAAATGGGAATAATCTCCATCTCTTGATACCAACCGCTTACAAAGATCAAAATAAAATAAAGAAAATTCTGTTAAAATTGAAACAAGTCTTGCGGTTGATATTTTGATTGGTTTAAGTCATCTGGCCCGCGACGATTCCCAAAGATGCGAAATATGATGAAAGAATAACGTAAAGATAGAGACATTCATTTTAAATAAGTCAAGAAACATAAACTGAAAACGTGTTACGATGATATTGAAGAACAAGCACCGGTCACGGCTGATCGCCTCTCTCTCTCTCTCTCTCTCTCTCTCTCTCTCAAAGGCTGGAGAATAGAGAAAAAACTAGGATGTGAATTAAAGTCCTCTGTAGTAATGTATATCATCATAACTGATAAAAAAAGGACCTCTCTCTCTCTCTCTCTCTCTCTCTCTCTCTCTCTCTCTCTCTCTGTAAAACGGAAATGGGAGAGGGAATGAAAAGCAGCAAAGAGTGAAGATTCAATGAAGGAAAAATTATTCCGAAGCAGATGTGTGTCTAACATTCTTTCAAACTTGGTACCTCAAATAACCACAGGACATTTTGATGGATTGCTGAGAGAGAGAGAGAGAGAGAGAGAGAGAGAGAGAGAGAGAGAGAGAGAGAGGGGCCCTTCCATTTTTAATTAGGGTGATATACATTTCAAAAGAGACTGCAATTCATATCTTACTTTTTTCTCTACTTTTTTCAAACCTTAGAGAGAGAGAGAGAGAGAGAGAGAGAGAGATCCTTCCATTTATCAATTATGATCATATATATTTCTACAAAAGATTACAATTCATGTCTAACTTTTTCCTCTACTTTCCTCCAACCTCACTAATTAGTGAGAGAGAGAGAGAGAGAGAGAGAGAGAGAGAATTCAAAATGAAAACGTCAGGAAAATCTCATTTGGACTCGAAGCCACTGGAGAGGGACGAATAAGCATCCTTTAGACCCATAATTTCGTAACCCTACACAACCCCGAAGGACTTTAATAAGTCCTGAGGAAGGGGAAGGAGGGGTGAGGATGGAAGGGGGAGGGGTACGGGGAGGAGCTGAGGTCACATAGAGGGTGGGGGAAGGGGAGATAAGTCTCCCCTTCCTTCTTTATTTTTCTGCCTGGAAGCCCTCTCGAGTAACTTCCCAGAGAGCCTAATATTCAGCTCCTTACTAATCAAGAGTAGAAAACATGGAGTTGTTTTAAAAACCTGAGGATGACAGAACCACCACCACCACCACCACCACCACCACCACCACCACCACCACCCCTCCCTCCTCCTCCTCCTCCCCTCCTCCTCCTCCCCTCCTCCTCCTCCTCCTCCTCTCCTCCTCCTCCAACCTGTTTCATTCCCCCTGTTTCACCCTGACTTCCAGACTGTAAGACCCCCTCAGCAAACTAATTTCTTTTCAGCCAAGAGCATCGCAGACAAATCTCTCTCTCCCCGAGAGAGAGAGAGAGAGAGAGAGAGGAGAGGAACAAACCTACATGTTACTCAGAAAGGGAGGAAACAGAAAAATCAAGGGAGAAAGAGAGAGAGAGAGAGAGGAAAGGAACAAACCTACATGTTATTGTCAAGCGAGGACCACTTCTTGCAACTTGTAGTTACAGCCTAATGTCAGTCCATTCAAGTCCCAAGCACTATGTTGCATAATGCAGGCAATTTGGAAGAGTGATTCCAAAGAGTACTGCAAACGGCTCTTCTTCCCTGCTTGACTTCTCGAGAGGACAGCATGATCTGCAGATATGCGTAAACAGCACAAGCGAAGAGGAGGTAAATGGAAAGAAGAACGGGAGAAACCGTTTCAGAGAGCAAATCTGACGGTACTATCTATTTACTACTACTACAAGTACGTATCAGAAGTCTGCATACATCGACCGTGTGTTATTCCCTTATTTTAAAACGAATTTATTGTTAACTTTTCTTTTTCTAGGGAAGAAATGTCAGCCTGCCTGTTAGATCTGATATTCATTAAACTATATACGAAAAAAGGTTCTCAAATTAAAGTTGGAAAATGATATTTTTGACGTTGATTACAGTCAGACTGATTGTCCCCAACCCGGATATAAGGTCGAGTTAAAGGTTATAATCATATAAATAAATAAATATATATTATATATAATTATATATTTATATAAATAAGTATAAATATCTATATCTATATATATACTCATAAAATATATATATATAAAGTATATATAAATAACCCATATATATCTAAATGCATATATGTATTTTTATATAAATTTATATATACACCATACATATTTTATATTTATATTATATATATATATATATATATATATATATATATATATACTATATATATGATATATATATACGAGACCAGAACTGTCGAGACCACTCTAAAGCAAATCAAAAAGTCCTTCAAAAAGAAGGCATCATGTACCATACAAAATGGGAATAAAAGCACGTTAAAAGAAAAAAGAAAATATATATATATATATATATACACGCACACACATACGAATCTACCGAAACTTAGCGATCTATTACAAGCGGCAACCGATCGCAGCGAGATCGGGAACCCGTCAGAGACTAAGTAATGAACTCCATTCTGACATTCAAAGGCGCGCCTTCGCTCCCAAAACGTAATTACCCTATAGAACACTTTTGGCCCTCCAAACGTGTTTTAAGAAAACAGCACTTTTCCGGAACTAATTAAGCCACGCTTCTTTTCTTTCTCCCAGAGAGAGAGAGAGAGAGAGTGCGTACTTCTGGGAAGAGGGACCCACCAATTTTCCACCGTATTATAATGAATTTATCGGCAAAAGTTTTGAAAGCATCAATATCATTTTTGCTGTGGTTATCATGTCAAGGCTTGAAGGCAAGTGATCACAATACTGTTAGTGCTGTTAGCTCTCTCTCTCTCTCTCTCTCTCTCTATATATATATATATATATATCGTGGCAATATATTTTATATCGTACTGGCATTTGATTCATATATATATAATTATATATATATATATATATATATATATATATATATATATATATATATATATATATATATATATATATATATATATATATATATATATATACACACACACACAAACACACACATTTCACTTAACTCCTAGATGAAGGAACAAGATGAAAAAAACAGTAAAAAAATGTTTAAAAAAAGGCAGCACCATTACAAAAACAAGTATCAGTAGCAGTTGCAGGGCAAGTAGCACTTAGTAATTAGGCAAAATGTTAAAAAAAAAAAAAAAAAACTGACTTCGAAAGTTCTTTCATTTTTTGTTCCTCCAAGAACGCCAACATTTTCCCCAACTCTCATTACTTAAGGCGCGGAATGTCCCCCAAGTTTGAGAAACACGTCGTATTGGGTAAATGAACTCTTTTGCGTATCCCAAGCATTCGCTTGTTTCTGGGTCGTTCCGGTGTTTTCATTAGTTTTCTGTAAAAGAAAATTATTGTGCCGGCTTCGGTTGTCCGTCACGCACTTTTTCTCTCTCCGCTCTCAGATCTTGGCTTACTGAGGCTAGAGGACTGCAGAATGGTGGTGTCATCCACCCTCTAGTCATCAAACATACCAAGTACAGCCCTCTAGCCTCAGTAGTTTTTATTTTATTTAAGGTTAAGTTAGCCATAATCGTGCTTCCGGCAACAACGATATGGGAGAAGCACTACCGAGCAGTGGTTCCAAGTTTTCATGGGCCGCGGCTCATACAGCATTGTACAGATCTATTTTCGTGGCGCTTGATTATACGCTGCAGCGGCTGTACAGAACACTGATTGCGCTGAAGAAACTTCGGTGCATTTTTTCACTTGTTTCTTGCCTAAATAAACTATTTTGAGAGAAAACGAGGTGGGGGGCTTAGCTAAAATTACCTCATTCAGTTAGGACAGATCTGTTGCAACGTTAAATTAATCTTTCTGGATTCCTGTTGTCATGACGTGTACAGGTAATAGGGATGTTTTGTTTCTTCCCTAAAAAAAAAAAATTTACAAAAAAAAAAAAAAAAATTGTTTCACCTTAAGCCTTGAAATCATCCAGTTAAGAGAAAAGTGCATTCACTTGTTTCTGAGCAGTTTTGGCGTTTTATTCCTTGCCTAAAATCAACCATTTAGGAGAAAAAAAAAAGAATATTTTAGCTTCAAAATGCCCTCATTCAATTAGGAGAAAAATACAGACCCTAATTTTAACAGATTTCTTCAATGTTAGTTTTATCTTTCTGGGTTTTTTGCTGTCATGACCTGTGGTAGTTCTGGTGTTTTACTGTTTTACTTCTTTTCCACGGTTACAAATTAGATATTTCTCAAAGTTGCTGCGTAACGAGAATGTAACTTATTACTTTTCCTAAGCCAATCATTGACTGGTAGGTTTCTAAAGACTGACATCACGTCCTGTCCGAATTAGTTACTTGCCCAGCAGACTGGCAGAGCATGGGCTGGTAGGAGAGGCAGAGGTGGCTGGAGGATGTTCACAGGTGGAGCACACCCTGAAGAGTGGTACACAAACAAAACGGGAGGGCCTCGACGAGGTAATCTTCATCCCACAGAGATGAAACCATTCATGAGGTATTCATAAGATGACATATGTCTCTCTCTCTCTCTCTCTCTCTCTCTCTCTCTCTCTCTCTCAAGTTCTTGGCGCAGTGCGGCAATTTGAACAAAGGTGCTAAAATGAAAGCTGGGAAAAATTAACTTCCATTTAACTTTACTTATCCATAATTAAAGTCAAACATTTCACACATACGTAACAAAAAAAAAACGCATCTCGTACACCAGAAAAACCCACCATACTGAAAAAAAAGCTAAAAAAACCACCACACTCTGAAAAAAAACATATTCTAAAAAATCACTCTAAAAACACCATACTCTCAAGAAACACTATACTCTACAAAAAATCACCGTCCTCTAAAAGAAGACCGAACACTATAAAAAAACACCATAATCTAAAAAAAAAACATACCCCAAAAAAAAAAAAACATACTCTACAGAGCTCATACATAACATCACTTCTTTTCTCTGCCAAACATTCACCCAAAAAAGGAATTCTCAGGAACTCACCTGACCATTTACTTCTCTTTCCTTTCCACGTGCATTCGTACTCCTCCTCCTCCTCTGTGATAAGCATAAGGCCTCCCCCCTCCCCCCCTCCTCCTCCTCCTTACTGTTTCAGACTCCTACTCCAACTCCTGGTTTTTTTTTTAAGAAGACGACTCTCATCAACTCCTCTCTCAGACACAGGAGTCTGGTAAGAGGACCATCCAAGAGCTGGGGGCGATAGTCCAGAATTATTCTTTTATGTATTTACGCCTGTGAGGAATACATAAACACGCACGCATGAATTTATATGTGAATGCTAAGCAGACACATGTATAGTACACACGCACACACACGCATATATGTGTGTGTATATACACACATATATATGTGAGTGTGTATGTGTATAAATTTTACCTAAGGAATAACTCACACAGAATAGGAATTACAGCGGTATACCTTCAGTGTATCCATGTATGTGCGTATGAATAAGTGTGTGTGTGTATATAGATAATACATACATATGTATATACTATATATATATATATATATATAAATTATATATATAAATATATAAATATATATATATATAAATATATATATATATATATATATATATATATATATATATATATATATATATATATATATATATATATACACACACACACACACATTCATACAACCTCCCAATCAGCGTTCACGAAAGCTCAACACAATCACTACAGAGAAGGCAGAAATATCCGAATCGTAAATATTAATCAAAATATGAATTTCCAGCCACCTTTATTATATCCAAAAGCAATTCACTTTTTTTTTTTTTGGAAGCACTAATAATGTGCTATTAAGCATATCAAGTCCATTTCCCTCGAGGAAAGGTGAGTTAATACGTTTCTAATTGCGCATTTGCATTCTTTGAGCCGCGGCTCACGGAGCCTTTGAAATGTCATCTCTTGTAAAAAGAGAGGATTTGGGGCGAGGTGATTTGGGGATGAGGGGATTTTTGGGGAGAGGGGATTTGTTGGAAGAGAGGATTTTGGGAGGGGGAGATTTGGGGAGAGGGGACTTGTTGGAAGAGAGGATTTTGGGGCGAAGTGATTTTGGGACAAGGGGATTTTGGGGAGAGGGGATTGTTGGAAGAGAGGATTTTGGGGAGAGGGGATTTGTTGGAAGAGAGGATTTTGGGGAGAGAGGATTTGTTGGAAGTGAGGAATTCGGGGCGAGGTGATCTGGGGACGTAGGGATTTTGGGGAGAGAAGTGATTTGGGGATGAGGGGATTTGGGGAGAGGGGGTTTCTTGGAAGAGAGGATTTTAGGGAGAGAGGGGACTTGGGATGAGGAGATTTTAGGGCGAGGTGATTTGGGGAACAGGAAATTAGGGGAGAGGGAATTTGGCGATGAAGGGATTTTGGAGAGAGAGAGGGTTTGTTGGAAGAGGATTTTGGGGAGAGAGGAGACTTCGGATGAGGGGATTTTGGGGAGAAGGGATCTGGGGAAGAGGAGATTTGGGGAGAGAGAATTTGTTGGAATAGAGGATTTTGGGGAGAGAGGAGACCTGGGATGATGGGATTTTGGGGAGAGGATTTGGGGAAGAGAGGATATGGGGAGAGAGGATTTGTTGGAAGAGAGGATTTGGGGAGAGAGGATTTGTTGGAAGAGAGGATTTTAGGGAGAGAGGGGACTTGGAATGAGAGGATTTTGGGGCGAGGTGATTTGGGGAAGAGGGGATTTGGGGAGAGGGGATTTGTTGGAAGAGAGGATTTTTTGAAGAGTGTTTGGGGAAATTTTAAAAAATGACCGTCTTTGGGCATGACTAAAGATAATGTGGAAATATATACCTCAAGACAATATATCCATTAATACGGCATGAAAAATTATACTTCATTGATAATATATTCATTTGAATAACATGAAAAGCGGTATACTTCAAACATAAACATTAATTTTTAAGGAGGAATATTCTTTAGAACAACAGGAAACAATAATATACCTCAAAGGCAGAATGTTAATTAGTACAACATGAAAGAGTATACCTCAATGGTGAAATATCCATTTAAATAAAATAAAAAATAAACTTCAAAGATGAAATAATTCATTAAATAAAATGAAAAAGTATATCTCAGATATTACATATTCATCAGAACGTGGCAAAGTATATCTCAGACATAGAACATTCATTAGTATAACAAAAAAATACACTTCAAAGATAAATTATTCATTTAAAAGATAAAACCCTCATTAGAATAACGTGGAAAAATCTGCCTCAAAGATAATATATTCATTAGAAGTACAAATATCATCTACTTTCATTTATTTCCAGGAAAAAACGAAGATTTTCTAATCGCAGTAATGTTCGTGCAATACATGAACCAGTTCTTTTTTTTTTTTTTTTGCCACATTCGAAGAGAAAAGTGAATAAGCGTCCTTTTCCTTCAAATATATAGAATACTTATAACTGCTGTGTTTAGGCAGTTATCAAAAGACACCACCAACTGGCCCAGCTGTCCCTGAAGACTATGGACGATTCAACTCCGATCTTAAGAACCAAGAACCGCAAATATTGCGTATCTACACGAACATATCGTTCTATATACCTAACACTTATAATTACTGCGCTCAGTTATTAAATAATGCCAGCAATTGGACGTCTTTACCAGAAGATTATGGCCCATTAAAGTAATTCGATTTTAGCTACTAAGGACCACAAATACTGTGTATCTATACGCACTGGCCAAAGTGATCTGTATCATAATAGTTTATTCATATATAGAGCTGAAACACAAAAAATACTAAAATCCTATAAAATAAAAATCCAACTGGAGGCAAATACTACTCACAAGATATATGCCATTCACAGTATATATTTATTGCATCAATCACTTTCCAGAAATAACACTTAAGAACCGAAAGAATCCCGAAAAAAAAAAATCTTTGCACTCTAGTCCTCCTCGACACAAACGCAATTAGCCTGGGAACCTGACCCACCCCTCCCCGTCTCCCCTCTCCCCCCGCCCCCAAACGCACGAAAGTTGAGGCGTTAAACACTCCAGGAAAATCCATTACAAGCGAGTTGCGACACAGCAAACACGGCTGTTGGCTTGCAGTACAAAGGGGATGAATTTCAATGCTGCAAAGTATAGACAGCGGGGAAAGGTGAATTGAATCCTATCAAACCTTCGTATTTCCCTTCACCTGTGCTATTCATACGACGTCCCACGTGAACTGAATCTTTATATTCCCTCTGACATATGAATTGAATTGAATATAGAATTTCCCTCTGACCTATGAATTGAATTGAATATAGGGTTTCCCTCTGACCTATGAACTGAATTGAATTGAACATAGAATTTCCGTCTGACCTATGAATTAAATACAGAATTTCCCTCTAACCTATGAACTGAATTGAAGTGAATATAGAATTTCCCTCTGACCTATGAATTGAACTGAATATAGAATTTCCTTTTGACCTATCAATTGAACTGAATACAGAGATTTCCCTCTAACCTATGAATTGAACTGAGCTGAATATAGAATTTCCCTCTGACCTACGAATTGAATTGAATATAGAATTTCCCTCTGACCTACAAATTGAATTGAATATAGAATTTCCCTCTGACCTACGAATTGAATTGAATATAGAATTTCCCTCTGACCTACGAATTGAAATGAATAGAGAATTTCCCTCTGACCTATGAATTGAATTGAATACAGAATTTCCCTTTGACCTATGAACTGAATTGAACTGAATATAGAATTTCCCTCTGACCTATGAACTGAATTGAATATAGAATTTCCCTCTGACCTATGAACTGAACTGAATATAGAATTTCCTTCTGACCTATGAATTGAACTGAATACAGAATTTCCCTCTGACCTATGAATTGAATGGAATATAGAATTTCCCTCTGACTTATGAATTGAATTGAATATAGAATTTCCCTCTGACCTATGAATTGAATTGAATACAGAATTTCCCTCTGACCTATGAATTGAATTGAATTGAATATAGAATTTCCCTCTGACCTATAAAGTTCATATAATGTCCACTCTGGCCTATGAAGCTCATTATAATGTCCAATTTACAAGCTGAGGAGTAAATTACATTATTTCTTGACCCGTCAGTTCAGAAATCTCATTTAGAATCTTGAATTTCTGAGTAGCGGGAAATGTCGGCAAAATATTAGTCATTTCTTGCTGTATGTTAACGAATAACAAAAACACAACATCAAGGTGGTTATGGACTTCTCGCTTAACGCCATTACAGTTTATAAATTCTGTCGCGCATAGCCTATATATATATATATATATATATATATATATATATATATATATATATATATATATATATATATATATATATATATATATATATATATATACATAC
>NC_089793.1:392823-395323 GCF_040412425.1 Macrobrachium rosenbergii | reverse complement strand
AAGGTACATATTTTGACGGGGCTTTGAACACACACACTCTCTCTCTCTCTCTCTCTCTCTCTCTCTCTCTCTCTCTCTCTCTCCTCTCTCTCTGGCTGCCACCTCATCAGCCAAGTGACCACCAGATACCTCAAGTTTTTCGTAAAATGGGCCCAAATCGCTCACTCCTCGCCGGGATCTTTTTCTAATTGGACGAGTGTGGCACCAATTAACCACACTGGCCACAAATAAATGATACCATATCTACCTTTAATAAAATCAACCATAAGAGTTTTAATATCTCAAACGAACTCACGACTATCATTCGTGTCCACGAATTCCGGATCCGTCAGAAGTTTCTCTCTGTTTAATTACTGGAAAGTAAAATTTTGAAACTAAAACATTCCGCTGAAAAAAAAAAAAATAAAATAAAATGGTACCGAGAGCCTTCCACTAACGTAACGAACTTTTTGCATAATGAAGAGGACCACCCGGGCCACCAAATTCTGAATTAGCATGCGAGACCCTACTGTAGTTTTTTTATTTTTATTTCAAAGGTTAAAAAAAACAAGAGACCCCCATGCATTTTAACGGAGGTTAAACATAAATATAAAAAATGCACTCTTTGCCTGCATGCATTTTCTATCTGCTAGGCACCTTGACCGCAGAATTCAGAGTTTGCATGAGTTTTTTTTTATTTCAGTTAAAAAAAAAAAAACAGGCGACTTCACGCATTTCCACAGAGGCTAAACATAAGCAAAAAGTACTCTTTGCATGCATGCATTTTCTCTCTGCTTGAATTCACTAGACCCTGCAGTAGTTTTATTTATAATTTCAAGGTTAACAAAAAAAAAACCAGGAGACCTCATGCATTTCCACAAAGCCTAAACACTGATAAAAAAAAAGTACTCTTTGCTTGCATGCATTCTCTCTGCTTGAATTCACTAGTCCCCACAACAGTTCTTTATTTCAAATCTTAAAAAAAAAGGATACCTCAAGCAATTAACAGAGGTTAAACATATATAAAAAAGTATTCTTTGCTTGTATGCATACTATATCTGCTTGACGCCTCGGCCACCAAATTCAGAATTAGCAATCAAGATCCCGCAGCAGTTTTTTTTCTAACTTTTTACTTAAAAGGTAAAAAAAAAAAAGTACAAAATACGCCGAAGTTTCTTCAGCGCAATCGAGTCTTCTGTACAGAGTATAATGCTGTATGAAACTCTCAGCCACTGCCCATGAAATTCTCAGCCGCGGCCCATGAAACTTTCAGCCACGGCCCGGTGGTGGCCTGTGTTGTTGGCACCTATTGCGGCGCCAAACGCACGATTATGGCTAACTTTAACCTTAAATAAAATAAAGATTACTGAGGCTAGATGGCTGCAATTTGGTATGTTTGATGATTGGAGGGTGGATGATCAACATACCAATATGCAGCCCTCTAGCCTCAGTAGTTTTTAAGATCTGAGGACGGACAGAAAAAGTGCGGACGGACAGACAAATAGCCATCTCAATAGTTTTCTTTTACAGAAAACTAAAAACAGGAGACTCATACATTTCCACAGAGCCTAAACATAAAAAAAAAAATACAGTTTGTCTGAATACACCAAAATAACTGTCAAAAGCGAGTCGGTTTCTCTTACAAAAATAAACTCAATTACAAGAAAGGAACAAAAAAAAAAAAAAAGTTATATTTAAACATTCAAAAGAAAAGTGTACTCGGAATAAAACAAAGGAAGGTGAGAGATTAAACGAACATAAAAATGCAAGAGAGGAGAAAACTCGTGACACCGGATATTCAAAAGAGGATTACTCTATGTAAATGAAACTCAGCCTCGAAAAAAAAACTTGAAACTTAAAACTGTAAAAAAAAAAAAAGTGCATAAATCTTCTGAAGGAATTGTTCACAGACATCGGCTAAAATCCTTCAAGTCTTATAGCATGCAATTTTAATTTATTTTTTAATTTTTTTTATTCATTTACTTTTTATGCATCATCCACATTCCCTTGAAAACTCTGTGGAATATAATACTGATCTATATATTTTGTTATACACAGAATGTATAACAAAATGGTAATGATCCTTATACTACGAAACAATTTACGTGATAAACACGTATCCAAAAATGAAAGAGAGAGAGAGAGTAGACCTAAAAAAATGGTAAAGGTCCCTTCAGTAATAAACACCCATCCACATGGAGAGAGAGAGAGAGAGAGAGAGAGAGAGAGAGAGAGAGAGAGAGAGAGAGAGAGAGAGAGAGAGAGAGAGAGAGTCCTAACAAAATGGGTCAGGGTCCTTTCAGCAATCAACACCCATCCACATGAGAGAGAGAGAGAGAGAGAGAGAGAGAGAGAGAGAGAGAGAGAGAGAGAGAGAGAGAGAGAGAGAGAGTAGTCCTAACAAAATGGGTCAGGGTCCTTTCAGCAATCAACACCCATCCACATGAGAGAGAGAGAGAGAGAGAGAGAGAGAGAGAGAGAGAGAGAGAGAGAGAGATCCAAACGTTGCAAGGTTAACTTG
>NC_089793.1:357823-390323 GCF_040412425.1 Macrobrachium rosenbergii | reverse complement strand
CAGCTAGGGGCCGAAGGGACGCTGCAAAGAACCCTAAGTAATGCCTACAGTGTACCGCATGAGGTGCACTGACGGTAGTAACCTCCCTATGGAGTGAAAAAATTAAAATACTTGGAAAAAATGGATCTATCTTTCGGTGGTCTCGGTATAATGCTGTATGGGACGCCGCCCATGAAACTTTAACCACGGCCCGGTGGTGGCCTATCCTACATCGTTGCCAGAAGCACGGTCATGTCTAACTTTAACCTTTAATAAAATAAAAACTACTGAGGCTAGAGGGCTGCAATTTGGTATGTTTGATGAGTGGAGGGTGGATGATCAACATCCCAATTTGCAGCCCTCTAGCCTCAGTAGTTGTTAAGATCTGAGGGCGGACAGAAAAAAAAAGTGCGGACGGACGGACAAAGCCAGCACAATAGTTTTCTTTTCAGAAAAACTAAAATGCGTCCCTTTGGCGAACTTCGCGATAAATCGAACGCCGCTCCGAGCCAGTTGCGTTCTGAATGCAGAATTCCCTGGGGAGGGGGAGGGGAGGGGGAGGGGGTAGCGGGGAAGGGGACGACTGCAACGTGAAATTAATAAATTCCCCCGAGTCGAGTGCATTAAAAAAAAAAAAAGAAAATTATCTGCTGGAAAATGTGAACTGATGAACGTTGTTAATATTCGCTACATAATGCGTGACTTGTCTATTGGCAATATGAGTTTCACCTGGGAAAGAACCGGGGATCGATCCCCGCGTGAGGGAGAACGATTTAGGAAACAACCATTAAATCATATTATGACTATGTTGACTTCGGCAATGAAAATACGAGAAGAGATGAACAATTATATTCGCTATATAACGTGTGACCTATATACTGGTAACATGAGCTTCACTAAAGAAAGAACCAGGGCTCGATCCCCGGGCGAGGGATAGCGATTTAGAAACGTTCCTTTAAATCCTAATATGTCTGTGTTGACCTAGACTATGAATAGGTACATGGTAAACCCGTGGCTGAAAAGATAATGGTCTCATTATCTAATCTGGCAACCTACCGTTCAGAAATCTGACGTACTGTTGAGCTGTAGGTTGCCAGGGCATGTTAATTAAAACTTCAGATTTGCGGGCAATGGAAAATGGAAGGCTATCACTTAATGTAGCCTGCCCCAACATATTGTTATTATATATACAATATATATATATATATATATATATATATATATATATATATATATATATATATATATATATATATATATATACGCACAGTATAGTACATACACAAAATCCCATGCCTGGTACACAAATAAAAAACACGACTGAGCAGAATGAAGCGGAAACGAAATATCTAGTTCACACGTATAAAAATGGCCGAACACTATCGCTCTGTACAGATTATAATCTTTCAGATATGCACGGGCAGAACTCTCTCTACAAATACGCATAAAAATACGCCAAGATTATCTCACTTCAGGGCAGGGGAAACAAAAATATACAGTCTGCCGGAGAGAGAGAGAGAGAGAGAGAGAGAGAGAGAGAGAGAGAGAGAGAGAGAGACTCACCGAGCAGTAGTGACTCTTTAAAACATTAACCAAGGGTTTTAAAGGGAACGGTGCCCTATTGAATACGACGCTCTTGCTGGGAGCCAAATGTTAAGTCAACAGATCTAAATAGATGGCAAAGTTATCAGTTAACCCCCAACCCCCACTCCTCCTCCTCCTCCTCCTCCTCCCTCCTCCTCCTCCTCCTCCTCCTCCTCCTCCTCCCTCCTCCTCCCCTCCTCCTCCTCCTCCTCCTCCTCCTCCTCCTCCTTCATTGAAAGCTTCATTAGGATAATTGCGATATTCAACGCGTATTTTATTTTGTCCATTAAAGGGATAGACGATGTTGTATGTACCTAGAATCTAAGGTATATTTTACATATATATATATATATATATATATATATATATATATATATATATATATATATATATATATATATATATAATACACACACATATGTATATATAAATTATATATAACATATAAACTATGGTCTATCTATTATTTACAAACATATGCTTCACAATAAATCAATGAGGTTATCGAAATACTAAAGACTATACAGTAGACAAAAGACAGCACTAAACGCAAGATAATCTACACAATTCAGGCCTCTTCTCGCTACAACAAGCCTGGAACGGATTACAGTTTCGATAGGCTTTAAAAAAGCGAGCGGTCTCCGCCAGTGACCAATGCATTACTTGTTCCTCAATTATTTCATGTATGATTCTCTTTACTCTTCACTGTAGTTTCTCTTTCCCTTTAAGAAATTCACTCTGATGGAAGCTTGCTTAGTAATGGCGTGCTGGGTTTTTCAAAGAGTCCACGTAACGTGCAATAACAATAACCGTTCACATTCCTTTTTTTTTATTTTTAATGTTAATGTTAAGTCTCGTTCATGGCCTCTTTGCTATCAGCTGGTAATGTTACTACATGAAACCAAATTAAAAATTGCGCCGGAGTTTCTTCGGCGCAATCGAATTTTCTGTACAGCCGCTACAGCGTATAATCAAGGCCACCGAAAACAGATCTATCTTTCGGTGGTCTCGGTATAATGCTGTATGAGCCGCGGCCCATGAAACTTTAACCACGGCCCGGTGGTGGCCTGTCCTATATCGCTGTCCGATGGACGATTATGGCGAACTTTAACCTTAAATAAAATAAAAACTACTGAAGGTAGAGGGCTGCAATTCTGTATGACTGATGACTGGAGGATGGATGATCAACATACCAACTTGCAGCCCTCTAGCCTCAGTAGTTTTTAAGATCTGAGGGCGGACAGAAAAAGGGCGCACGGACAGACAAAGCCGGCACAATAGTTTTCCTTTACTTAAAACTAAAAAATGACCAACGGTTTGCATGGATAAATAAAATGTGCATCTCCCAACTGACGTCCCCTGAGGACAGAAAGACAATGGCTCCAAACAATCACAACATGCAATCACAACAAGCAATCACAACCTCTTCGGCTCAGTGATAACAACCACACATCAATTGTTTTTTCACAGGTTACAACAAAGTCCCACTCTGCCTTCCTTCTCCAACAACCCTGATGAGAGAGAAAACTTAGCTCCAAGCAATCACAACACGCAATCACAACCTAAATGACTCAAGTGATTTCAACAACCCATCCTTTGCACCCAACAACCCAAACCCATTTTGACTTTCCCCTTGTAAGAAGAAACAAAGAGAGACCTTAGCTCCAAGCAATCACAACATACAATCACAACACGCCTCAGCGAACGAAACAACCGCCCACCAGGCTCAGCAGATACAACAACCCGCCCCTTGTTTATTTCCTCCAAGCTACAACAACACAACATCATCTTCACCAGAATCCATTTCGACGTTCGCCTCGTATCGAGGAATAATAATGTATCGTCAGTAGATGGCTCCCTAGCGGAGGCGCCTCTCCTCCTCCTGCCAGCGATCTGGAGCGACGCCGCAGCAGCAGAAGCATCCTCCTCCTCTTCATCCTCCTCCTCCTCCTCCTCCTTCCGGAATGGGGCCGTGTGAACTTCGGGTTAACACGTGCCGTGGGATTTGCAATTCCCCTCGAACAATCAAATTTGTAGACGGCATACTGCTGGGTGGCCTGTTTCAACCCCCCGAGTCGTTCCGTGCGTCTCGAACCTCGAAGTCAAGGCAGTTTGAGGCAGCATCCTGGTCTGGAGTAATGTCTCGTAACCTTTTATTATTATTACACCTCAGCTTAACGGATTTCTGCACTTAGCTGAAGTATGGCGAAATTCTATAAGTCAAACTCTGGGTGATGCAACTATATTTATTATTATTATTATTATTATTATTATTATTATTATTATTATTATTATTATTATATATATATATATATATATATATATATATATATATATATACTGTATATATATATATATATATATATATATATATATATATATATATATATAGAGTAGATACTCGTAGAGAGAGAGAGAGAGAGAGAGAGAGAGAGAGAGAGAGAGAGAGAGAGGTAACCAAATCCCACCAGCATTATCCTGTCCAGCAATTCTCTTTGTTCCTCTGCAAAACGTGTTACGCTAAGCTGAATATTCTTGAATGTTCTTGAATATTCATGAATATTCAGGAAATATTCACGCTTTCGCGAACAGCATAAGAGGATATAATGATCTTATTGTCTGGCAGTCCTCGTCGTTGGCAGCATGTGTGTGTGTATGTGTGTAATTTGCATATCATCATTACGAGATAATATAATAAGCAATAAATAACTCGATTTAAAATGTCTGGCCGTTATGATTAAAATTATTGTTGTTATTTTCGTGTATATGTATATATATATACACATACATATTTACATACACATACATATATATATATATATATATATATATATATATATACTATCATATACATATTTACATATTTACATATATGCATATATAATACATATATAAGAGAGAGAGAGAGAGAGAGAGAGAGGAGAGAGAGAGAAAGAGAGAGAGAGAGAATAAAAAAACACAAAATCCATCACCATAGCACACCTCCGAACATTATCGCCAACGAATGATGATTGACAGCCTGGAGAGAGAGAGAGAGAGAGAGAGAGAGAGAGAGAGTATCACACATATATACAAAGTACGTGGGCTGTAAAGATAATTGGATTAAACTTCCATTCAGTACCCTTTTTACAGCACGCATGAATTATTTTCGATTACAAAGCGACTGTCGCCGAGTTTCGAGGGAAACCGAATTCGAGAATCTGCTCGATTCCGCGCGGAAAGCGGAAAGAGTTTTAAAGGCCGCGCGTATTTTGGTGCGTGTGAATGTCAACACCCGTATTTTACACCTATTTACACGTATTTTACGAGTCTATTTCGTTGTGCAGATGCGGTAAAATATGGGAATTTAACGCTGGCTTTCAGTGTCATGTACCAAATACACAATACACAGGTGTACATTTACAACTCTTGTTTACACCTATTTACACGTATTTACGTGTCTATATCGACGTGTAAATACGGTAAAATATGGGAATTCAACACCGGGTTTCAATCTCACTTATCAAATACACATTACACAGGTGTGTATATATACACATGGCACAAGAAATTAAATCTGAACTGGCTTAGAAATTGAGGTATAGTGAGGTATGGTGTGACACCATATCACAACATACCTCACTATACCTCAATTTTTAAGCCATTTTCACTGTGTGTGTGTGTGTGTGTGTGTGTGTGTGTGTGTGTGTGTGTGTGTATGCAAAGAGATGTTTCAAATTAAAGTTTTGTAAATGTGGATCTTTACAGTGAGAAATAAATCTATATCAAAACACTGCATGCACAATATTTTAGTTATCATCACCATAAACTGCACAATATCAGCAGTGCAGGCATACAATAGACTTGGAACTGAATAAAATTGAAACCATCTGTAGTTTGCTATAGGTAATTAAATGAACTGCTATTAGGACTGTTATTGGTACTTTTGGAATGGAAGTTAATAACTTATTATTTTCCCCCCCAAAACTTATACAAAATAGGATGCACATAACTGAAATAAGCGCCATGTTAGTTGAAGGTCGAAAGGAGAGGTTTTCAGCCATTGAAATATCCGTCGCTAAGAGCTTTACACACCACAGATCTCTCTCTCTCCACATACCACGCACCTTATAAACCTTTAATTTAGATTCTACAAAAGAAGGTTTCTCTCTCTCTCTCTCTCTCTCTCTCTCTCTCTCTCTCTCTCTCTCTCTGCTCTCTCTCTCCCATTCTAGCCTGAGATTGCTATACTTCAGACTTACGCACTCTCTCTCTCTCTCTCTCTCTCTCTCTCTCTCTCTCTCTCTCTCTCTCTCTCTCTCTCTCTCTCTCTCTGTATTCCAACCTTTAGAAGACTGTCATGAACGTTGTATAAGTGCTATAGACATTCCCTATGAATACAAACTTATTATTATTATTGGTATTATTAAAAACTTTTAATGATACCAGCCAAATTAATGTGTATGTGTGTATGTATTATTATGTTTATATATATTATTATTATTATTATTATTATTAAGGAACTTTTAGTGATACTGACTAAGCCAAAAAATATATATATACATAATATGTTTCCAAAGCCCTCTTGACATAAATAAAGAAAATAATTAGCTACCTTCCACATCCGTGTTTTCCAGCACTATCTCACACTCCCTCACCTCATCAAGGCGCCCCAATCCCAAATCAGGACTGCTCAAAATAAATCAAAATGTATCAAAATACAGCCGTAATTATAAACATGTTTTTGCAACAGCGTGCGCAAATCTGCCTCCTGGAAAGGTTCAGGCACTAATGTTTTGCAGCCTCATAACCAACGAAGTGAAAACATGTTTTCAAAATCGGTTTTCAAATTGAGCTCATTATCATCCCTTCGGTAAGACGCAGTTAAAAGGAAGCCGATACTTAATTAAGGGGTGAAAAAATGAAGGAAAAAATCATCAAAGTGTTACTGAAAGTTCGTTTATTCTTTTCCATAATCTCTGAGAGGGTGATTCCGCAAGGTGGTATTCTGTCTCTCAGTGCGTTTTTTTTTATTTTTCTTTGGGGGGGGGGATGAGGATGGCTATCTTTAACCCGGCTGCAATCCCCAATACTCGACTAACCACTAAGTATATAATTCAAAGGTTGGGGCAACAGGGCTAAATGGCTTGATTTATATATATACATATATTCAAATATATGCATACATATTTACCACGTCAAAAGGATCTATCTAGTTTACCAAGTTATAACCACAGGACCTATCCTCCCATAGGCAAATCTAGATTTAATTATGTATAGGTAGATTAATATTAGTGCAACGTCATAAAACTGTTAGGGAAGCCCAGAATGTAATCCCTACTTAATTTGTCATATTTCAACCCTAAAACTTTCATAAGGCCAGAATCCATTATTCAGCCTGAGCTGGGTAGGAAATGGTAGAGACATCTTCAAGGTCTGAACAATTTTGACGCAGACATTTCTAATTATTACATGTCTAACAGCAAGGGTTGGCAGACGCTCAACCATTTACTTAATGCCTTACCTCGAGGGAAAATATTATATAATGCACACACATGTACACACATACATATACGTACATACATACAACTGGACCACGAAAATATGGAACGTGAAGAATATATAAATAAAAACAAAATCCACGAAGGAAAGAGAAACAATGGAGTACTGCAAGGCCTTTTGACTTCTTGTCCTTTCCTTAGCAGATTCTAAGGACAAGAAGTCGAAAGGCCTTGCAGTAGTCCATTGTTTTCTTTCTTTCATGGATTCTGCTTTATCTATATAATATTATATATTATATATATATATATATATATATATATATATATATATATATATATATATATATATATATATATATATAGATAAAGACAGAATATATATACATATATATACATATATATATATATATATATATATATATATATATATATATATATTATATATATATATATATATATGTATATATATTCAAAGCCTCCCAAACTAACAGGGTTATACTGAGGTCACGCTTAAATAAAATCCTTGTACTTACTAGGAAGAGAATCTCCAACATTCCAATGTGGTTTTAACCCTCAGATGACAACAATTCACACCTCACCTGATAAAAAAAAAAAAAAAGGTTTCGGTCAAGTTTTAGGTTTACGTAAGTGAAGTAAATATGAACTGGACAATACTATTGGACTTTCATATATAAATCAATCTTATATATACATGTATATGTGTACATATATATATATATACACATCTTCCATTTCCATCCAGCAAAGCAGAGACGATTCCCTTCCAACGTCCCATCCCTCACACACACACACACACACACACACACACACACACACACACACACACACACACACACACACACACACACACACACACACACACACACACACACACACACAACAAACAACTAAAACTAGAAACAAATTACCATTCTAAGCACACGCGCAACCCAACCATTCCTCGCCTCTAAACAAACTATTCACTAAATCAAACGTCCCCCCAAACTGAAATCCCAAGAGGAAAAACAAGAGAACTCCGTTAATTCGAGGTTGGAATACGGATCTTCCGTTCTCCCATTTAGTTACCTCCAGGCTAATTCCGGTCGACACGTCCAGCAAATACATCCGTGGCCGCAGGCTCCGAGTTCCTGAGAGCTGTCCTGAGTCAACAAGACAAGGGCAGGCCCCGGTTATATGCAAAGCTGCTGTTGCTGTTGGCGCTGCACCTGTTCAAAGGCGCGCAGGTAAACTAATTCTACGGATTTGCGACGTTCAACCTGAGGGGGTGCCAGTCCAACAGGGGTGCCAAACCACAGGGGGGGGGTGGGGGGGAAGACGGGCGTTCGCTGTGACAGAGAGATTCGGAAGAGAAATTTCCGAAGGACAAAAAGATAAACTGATTCTGCGGATTTGCGACGTTCAACCTGAGGGGGTACCAGTCCAACAGGGGTGCTAATCCAGGGGTGCTAATCCAGGGGTACCAATCCATGATGCCAATCCAGGGGTACCAATCCAAGAGTGTCAATCCAGAGGTACCAATCCAAGGGTGTCAATCCAGGGGTACCAATCCAAGGATGCCAATCAAGGGATGCCAGTCCAACAGGGGTACCAATCTAACGGTGCCAATCCAGGGGTACCAATCTAACGGTGCCAATCCAAGGGTACCAATCTAACGGTGCCAATCCAGGGGTACCATTCCAAGGGTGCAAATCAAGGGGTACCAATCCAAGGATACCAATCCAGGGGTACCAATCCAGTGGTGCCAATCCAAGAGTGCCAATCCACGCAAGAGGAATTTCCGAATGGCAAATGATCTGTTTACATACTTGGGACTTGCGTGCTAATGAATTTTTTTAATCGAACAAAATATGAGACTGGAATCAATGAATGAAGGATTATAACCCACCTGATGAGAAGAATTTCTTAGGGACAAAAGCTGTTTAAAAACCGGGTACTTGCGGCGGTATGACGGTGCCTTATGGATGTTAAGAATAAAACATGCGACTGAAATCAATGAATTCAAAGGTTACAGGTCACAAGAAATCAAAACCCGGTTGATAATACCATCAGTTTACTAGGAGTATTATTCTGCCTACAACTAAAACGTGGAATAGTTTGCCTCGTGCAGCTGAGAAATCCTCTGGTCTCGAAATGTTTAAGCGAGGAGCAAATTCAATCTTGCTCTGGGCTGACGTCTCCTGAATACAGGTGTATCGGTTTTATCTTTTAAGCCGTCAGATTTCATTCTTTATCACCTTTTCTTTTAACCTCTCTCTCTCTCTCTCTCTCTCTCTCTCTCTCTCTCTCTCTCTCTCTCTCTCTCTCTCTCTCTCTCTCTCTGTCTGCAGAGTGATTTCCCTTTGGACTGACTGATTGACTTATTATGAAATTTAGGTCTTGAAGCCCTCTTGGGTTTATATAAGTCTGTTGACTCTGTCATTCAGGGTTTTCAGCTGAAGATTTAAAGAAAGAAAGAGAGAAATATACTTTAGCTTTACTGTAATAATAAACAATCTCAAGTATCAATACTTTACGGCCGACACTCAAGCCTGCATTTGTTCAGAATCAGTGATATGTACATTTTAATTATATTCTTCGTTTACGTAATGGAGGGCCCTTCACTCTCTTCCACCTGACTCGGGTTAAAATCAATCATGCCTTTTTTCCATGATTTCCACTTCGATCACAAACAAACGCAAGTTTTTATCCTCCTCCTCCTCCTCTTTCTTCTTCTTCTTCTTCCTCTTCTTCTTCTTCTCTGAATAGAGAAGAGGTAACTTCAAATATAAAAATAAAAAAAGACAAAACCCGTCAACTGCAAAAGCTTTCGCACAGAAAAAAGAAACATTCGCCTTTCGAGAAGACTTTTCTCCCTGGAAAACCAAAGCCTTCACTCACCCGGTATTCAAGCAAAGACCCAAAAACCCAAAGACCCAAAGACTCTCAGGTCCAGGACCAGGAAGGAACCTGGTGGGCCACGGGCACCTAATCACTGCCCAATTAGGTCATTCACAACCGCCCAACCGGATCACCAAAACGCCTGAGCCTTTTACAAGAGGATAAAGAAAGGGGGAGGGGAGGAGGGGGAGGAGGAGGAGGAGGGGGGGAAGAGGAGAGGGAGAGATACTACCCCTCCTACCCTCTACCTGCACCTAACATAAGGAACACACACACAAAATCGATATGAACTAACGACGCTTACTCTTTTTTTTCTCTCTCTCTCTCTTTCTTTCTAGGATTCAGGATAATGATGTAAATAAACTCTCTCTCTCTCTCTCTCTCTCTCTCTCGTTAGGATTTAGGATGATCATGTAAATATACTTTCACTATAGTACTTTCTCTATCTCTAGCATTTAGGACAATATGAAAATAAACTTCTCTCTCTCTCTCTCTCTCTCTCTCTCTCTCTCTCTCTCATTAGGATTTAGGATAATCATGAAAATATACTTTCAATAGAGTATCTCTCTCTCTCTCTCTCTCTCTCTCTCTCTCTCTCTCTCTCTCTCTCTCTCTATAGAATTTTGGATGATCATGAAAATATACTTTCAATAGAGTATCTCTCTCTCTCTCTCTCTCTCTCTCTCTCTCCAGAATTTAGGATAATCATGAAAATAAAATTTCACAAGAGTACTCTCTCTCTCTCTTTCTCTCTCTCCATCTTGCAAAGGCTTCCTGTTTCAGAGTTCCCGTTGGAAATATCTAGTTTGTCCTGACGTAAAGGATTTAAATTTATATGTTCCAAAGCGTGGGACAGAATCGTGGATGATGTTTGTTTATTTATTTTGCAGGCGATTGGATTTAGTTTCTTTATGGAGTCTGTAAACTCTGTATGTGTTTTTGAGTTCAGTAAACTTTTCATGATATTACTAAAAAGATAAAGATTACATACACACACACTGAATTTTTCTATCAATAATAATAATAATAATAATATACCAAGAACAACAAACGTCAAATCGAGTAGGAGAGACAGACAGACAGACATTACGTCATCGCCAGGAAAGTCAGGCGCTTCCCCAATTCACCATTAACAATAATAATTAAGTCCGCTTGCCGAGTGCTTGTTACAAGCATCGATCAGAAACTAAATTTGGCCCCGGGAAAGACTGAGCGAGACCAGTCCACTCGGCTCTCACTCTCACTCTCACTCCTCTCCACTCTCACTCCACTCAACTCTCACCCCACTTCACTCTCACTCCTCTCCACTCTCACCCCACTCCACTCAACTCCTCTCCACTACACTCTCAATCTCCCTCCACTCCACTCTCACTCAACTCCACTCCACTACACTCATTCTCACTCCACTCCACTCCATTTTCACTCTCACTCCTCTCCACTCTCACTCCACCCCACTCTCATTCTCACTCCACTCCACTCTCACTCCACACCACACTCACTCCACACCACACTCACTCCCCTCCACTCTCATTTACTCCACTCCACTCTCACTCCAATCTCACTCTCACTCCACTTCACTCTCACTCCACACCACACTCACTCCACTCCACTTCACTCTCACTCCACACCACACTCACTCCACTCCACTCTCACTCCACTCCACTCTCACTCCACACACACACACTCACTCCACTCCGCTCTCACTCTCAATCCACTCCGCTCTCACTCTCAATCCACTCCGCTCTTACCCTCACTCCACTCCACTCAACGCATACTCTCACTTCACTCTCGCTCCACTGTAGATTGGAAACACTTGAATGCCGATCGATAAACTGCAAAGTAATCAAGAATTAATCATTTGTAATATGTAGCTTTTCCCAGACATTAATAAATAAGAGAACAATATGCTTCCTCACAGCACTGTTTACAATAAGAGGTAAACATAAAATGCTTTATGTTTTGAGTAAAAAAAACATTACAAATACTGAATTATACAAACCAGTTCTGAGTGAAAGTCTAAGTCTCTCTCTCTCTCTCTCTCTCTCTCTCTCTCTCTCTCTCTCTCTCTCCAAAGCGTATCATGCTATAGCATCTTTTAAGGTCCATCGATTATACTTCCCCCATCCTGATGAACCTCGATAAAATATCCAATATCTCTCCCTTCTACATTAACCCCTCTCTCTCTCTCTCTCTCTCTCTCTCTCTCTCTCTCTCTCTCTCTCTCTCTCTCCCTTCCTTCCTGATTAATGTCTTATCTGTTCTTAAAACCTGACAACACATTTTTAGGTATGATATATAACGTTCCTGGTGATTTATTAAAAAAAATTTCTCTCTCTCTCTCTCTCTCTTCTCTCTCTTCTCTCTCTTTGATTAATGTCACTTCTGTTCTTAAAACCAAACATCATATTTTCAGGGTGTAGAGATAACGTTTCTGTTGATAAATTAAAGAAAAATCGACTATCTCTCTCTCTCTCTCTCTCTCTCTCTCTCTCTCTCTGATTAATGTCTTACTCTTAAAACCAAAAACATATTTTTTAGGTATGATAGATAAGGTTCCTGTCGATCTCTTAAAAAAACTTCTCTCTCTCTCTCTCTCTCTCTCTCTCTCTCTCATATCTATATATATATATATATATATATATATATATATATATATATATATATATATATATATATGTGTGTGTGTGTGTGTGTGTAACTGACCTAATATTGAAAAGAAAAACATACCTCATAAGACAGAAATGGGGGATTTTTACTTACAAGAAAGTTTAAGCAAGTATGTTTGAATCTTGACGGTTAATAATAATAATAATAATAATAATAATAATAATAATAATAATAATAATAATAATAATTTCCCACTAGCCAGAGCTATTTAGAGGTGTCTCCGGACGGGAGCCCAGAGCAAATATTATTTGCATAGCAAATAATATTCCCTAACCACGACAACACCGTCATGGCTTACCATCGTTGTGTGTGTGTGAGAGAGAGAGAGAGAGAGAGAGAGAGAGAGAGAGAGGCAAATTGAAATCATATTTATGGGTGTCAGGGTCCGGCACATACATTATGCCCGGGGGGCAATAATAATCCGATCAGCTATGCGTCAAATTTAAAAGCATTATTAACCTGTTAATCACATCCGGCTCGTGCATAAAATTAATATAAACTCGTTGAGCGGCGTTCCTGGCTGGTGAATACCCCTAACCCCTCCCCTCACTCCTCTCCCCCTCCTAAACCCGTATCATTATCAGCCCCCGATAAGTTTTGCAAGCGTAACCTCCGATAAGATTTATTTGGGAGAAAGTTTAATTTTTTTTTTACATTAACCTTAAGTCAAATGTAAATTTAACTCAAGCTTGGTAACCTTTATATGCGTGAATCTGCAAGCACATACATTAGAAATGTATCTTAATATTGAGTATTAACACCTGGAACCAACAGTTCTAATCGAACGGAATGGCATCTAAAATTTAGGCCAAAGCCCAAGCGCTGGGACCTATGAAATCATTCAATGCTGAGAGGGAAATTTACAGCAAAAGGCTTTAAAGGTGTAACAGGAGGAAAACCTCGCAGTAGCACTATGGGATAACTGTTAGGAGAGGGTTCAGGAAAGTAAGATGGAAGAAAGAGAATATGGAAGGAGCGACAGTAAAGGAAAGGGAGGGGTTGCAGCTAGGAGCCGAAGGGAAGCTACAAAGAGCCTTAAGTAATGCCTACAGTGCACCCAGTGAGGTGCACTGACGGCACTACTCGAACAAGCAAAAGCACCATGCACATACAATAAACAAACACACAATAACACACACATACACAAAATGAAAAAAAAAAAAAAAGAATAATGAAAACCGCAATCTAAGTCGCACCGAGCGCCAAGTTAATCTCCCGCGAAATCTTCCTTTTACTAAAACGCTAAAATATTTTCCGGGGAAAATAGGAGAAATTAATTCAAGCTCTTATTCAACTTCTGTCAGGAGAAAGGAACACAGTTCATTATCCTTCCCTTCTTCTCTCTTCTTAGATCTTCGTACAAAGAGGAAAGTAATCGTATTTTTGCCAGCAAGGGAAATGTAATCTTGCTAAGGAGATTTTCTTGGATTTTGGGGGGGATTTATGCTAAGGAGATATTCTCAGATTTGTGGATTTTTAAGTTTAATCAGTGATTACAATTTTAAATCTGGCCGCTGGTGGTCTTACATATTAATATCATCAATTATCTGTTTTGTCAGATTATATCATTCACTAGCGTAATTCGTACGTGGAAGGGAGACAGGAGAAAAGCTCTCTCTCTCTCTCTCTCTCTCTCTCTCTCTCTCTTCTCTCAACTTTCTCTCTCTATATCTGGTTATAGGGAATAAAAAGGTTTGCACTCTCTCTCTTTCATCTCTAAAAGAGAGTCTGCTCTCTCTCTCTCCGCCGAAATGATAATAATCTGCTACAGGACGACTGTCAACTCCCTCGACATTTATATGGTAATGACTAAAATCACAATCAGCATAATAATTAATGACCTAACTCTCTCTCTCTCCAGTTAAAGTGCAAAGTTCACTTATAAACATTTCAATCTCCTCTGATTCTTCTCCCACCCCTTCTCACACCACAAACCTGGGAGAGAGAGAGAGAAAGGAAGAAGAGAAAGAGAGAGAGAAAGAGAGAGAGAGAGAGAGGGTCCCCAATCGCACTCATTTTGCAATGAGCCGAAGGATTACAGGGGATTACAATCAATAATGCCACAGGTGAACTTAAGACCAAAGAATACTTCGAAATCAAGGATTCAAGTTAATGTCCTGAAGTTTTCATAACAAGGTCTCAGCATTAAAAGTGTTTTGCCAACAATAATGCGATTCTGCTTTCTTTAACACCGGAGAAAACCACTGTGGAAAGAGATGGCTATTACAGACGCCACTGAGGAAAGAAATGGATATTATAAGCACCACTGACGAAAGAAATGGCACGCACCACTGACGAAAGAAATGGCTGAAGAAAGAATGGCTATATTAAGGCACCACTGGGGAAAGAAATGGCTATTATAAGCACCACTTGGAAAAGAGATGGCTATTATAACCACCATTAAGGAAATAAATGGCTCTCACAGACACCACAGAGGAAAGAAATGGCTATTATAAGCACCATTGAGGAAAGAAGTGGCTATTATAAGCACCGCTGAGGAAAGAAATGGCTATTATAAGCACCGCTGAGGAAAGAAATAGCTATTATAAGCACCACTGAGGAAAGAAATGGCTATCATAAACACAACTGAGGAAAGAAATGGCTATTATAAGCACCACTGTTGAAAGAAATGGCTATCATAAACACCACTGAGGAAAGAAATGGCTATTACAAGCACCACTGAGGAAAAGAAGTAAGCTATCATAAACACCATGAGAAAGAAATGGCTATCACTCAAAGCTCCTGAGGAAAGTAGCTAATGCCAAGCACCACTGGGGAAGGAAATAGCAATTAAGAGACACTAATCTCGAAAATAATTTGCCATTTTAGTCATTTCTGTGGAGGAAAATGGCCAACGAAGGCACCAGTGAGGAAGGCTACGACCCTGTGCCAAAAATTAGCCACTACATCAAAATACAAAGCTGGGCTCATCATCAGCGCGTCAAACCAGCTTCAGAAATCACGCCATTCACATGTATATCCACCAGGGGCAATTGCCCTCAAAAGGAGACTTCATCAGAGTTTAAAAAAAGAGACTAGTCACTGTACCATTCATCCTCTGAACTGCTGAATAATTTCGACAGAGCCACAGTGGGGCCCCGTCACTCCCGAATATTTGAAAGAGGTGAACCGTGATATCAGGAAAATGCAGAATTTCTCTCTCTCTCTCTCTCTCTCTCTCTCTCTCTCTCTCTCTCTCTCTTCTCTCTCTCTTCGTTTTTAAAAATCAAGTTGGGAAAAACTCAGGACAGAATGAATTAGCAAAATCAAAGCCGTTCCGGGAGAGAGAGAGAGAGAGAGAGAGAAAGGAAGAGAAGAAGAATTTCAAAACCAGAAGAAGATTTAAAAAAGCAGATGGAATTTTCTGTTTAACAAAGCAACGACAGAATAAATTACCAAATCAAAGCGGTTCGAAAAAGTTGACAAATAAAGAGAAAGGGAGAGGAGAGGGTGACAAACAAACAAACAAACACACGCAACAAAAGGAGACGAATGCATTTCAAACTCAGAAGAAGAAGAAGAAGATAAAAAAAATGGAATCTGTATTCTTTTTAATTGACAAAGCAAGTCGGACGGGAAAAACTCCATATCAATAAAAGGAGAAATAAAAATAAATAAAGAAAATAAAGAAAAAATATTAACAAGCAGTCGAATGGAGCGAATATTTTTTTTTTTAATTCCCAAAAGGAAATGGGGGAGGTGGCTGAGATGAAACCTTCAAAAGAGAAGCAGATAAGATGGCATTCCAGACGAAATGGGAAGGAGTTGGGACAGTTTAAAATTTGTGGGCGATTTGTCCACGGAGAAATGATCACGCCACTGGCTGAGGAAGACAATGGAAAGATAAAGGAATGTTTTTCGGGGTGTAGGGAATCTGAATATAAGTTCACTGATATTAATTATATGTAGTGTGAATGTTATACAAACGTATAGATACACAGGAATACAAGGAATATATATATGTGTGTGTATGTATGTGTGTATATACATTTATTTTATATATATATATATATATATATATATATATATATATAATTTATATATATTATATATTATATAATACTGTATATATACAGTATATATATATATGTATGTATATATATATAAATATATATATATATATATATATATATATATATAGAGAGAGATAGAGAGAGAGTCTGAGAGAGAGAGAGAGAGAGAGAGGTGGATCAGCCCATCATCAATTCCTGAGTATTGCTGTGAATAACCGATATAACTGCGCAAAAAGATTCTAATTTCTTTCTCAAATTCCCTAAACATGAAACCAACCTAAAGGGAGAAAAACTGACAGAAACTCGGGAAAGAATTGGAATGTTAGGCGGCAGCGTGGTTCTGAAACTGATTAAAAGACGAACAGAAGTGACAGGTTACTGTCCGTAACAGAGACGGGAGGAGGAGGAGGAGGAGGAGGAGGAGGAGGAGGAGGGGAGGAGGGAGGAGGAGGAGGAGACAAGAGCAAATAGAACCAAGTGTTTTTGGATTCCATGTCAAATTCGGCGGTGAATTCGGCTCCCCACTTGTGATTAAACTTCATCCTCGTGGATTCTGAGAGAGAGAGAGAGAGAGAGAGAGAGAGAGAGAGAGAGAGAGAGAGAGAGAAACTGTTGACCGGAAAGGGTGTAAACCTTACGACAGTTGGAATGCTGAATGTATGCAGATATGTGTACTTTATTTACAACACAACACCTGAATAAATCAGAGAAGAAGAAGAAGAAGAAGAAGAAGAGAAGAAGAAAAGAAGAAGAAAGAAGGAAAAGAAGAAAAGAGGGAGAAAGAAGAAGAGAGAACTATTGACCGTAAAGAGTAAACCTCACGATAAGTTGGATGCTAAATGTAAGCAGATATATTATTACTTTATTTAAAATAAAACACATGAATACATCGCAGAAGAAGAGAGAGAGAGAGAGAGAGAGAGAGAGAGAGAGAAGAAAGTACTGATGACCGTATAAGGAGACTTAAACAACAGGATAAGTAAGATGTTGAATGTATAAAAAAATCTACATTATTTAAAATAAAACATCTATATAGATCATCAATCTATTATGTTCCAACAAACTGAAGTCTTGAGGAAAGTTTTATCTGTGTATGTATGCACATACACACATACGTACATAAACATACATAAGTACTCTGGACCACTTCTAGTTACAGCGCATTAAATTAAGCATACACACGTATACATAAATAAAACGAGAAAGCATTTACATACAGCATAAATCAAGATAAGTCTCAAAGCCTAATGAACTTTCTTGATCCAACCCCCAAAACCCAGCCCCCAAAAAAAATTCATTCAAATCCGCCGAGAATTTCTTTTTCAAACATCTCGCCGACGACTCACTGACAAACTGACGGTCAGGCAAAAAAATAAAAAAAAAGAAGAAGAAGAAGAAGAAGAAGAAGAAGAAGAAGAAGAAGAAGAAGAAGAAGAAGAAGAAGAAAAAGAAGTAGACGAAGAAGCGTGCAAACGCAAACTTCCTCCCCGAAGAGTAATTAGACATAACCTAGTGAGAAAAAAAATATAACTTCCATTCGGAGGAGAAATTAAAGTCCGCTTTCGTGTCCGACACTTTCCCTTGCATGTTGATCACAGAGAGCAACTGAAAGTGCCTTGGGTCTCTGGTCAGAGAAGTTAATCCTTTTTGAGCTTTCTGTAAAAGAAAACTGTTGGGATGGCACTTTTTCTGTCCGCCCTCAGATCTTGAAAACTACTGAGGCTAGAGGACTGCAAATTGGTATGTCGATCACCCAACCTCCAATCATCAAACACACCAAATTGAAGGCCTCAAGCCTCAGTAGTTTTTATTTCAATTAAGGTTAAAGTTAGCCGTGATCGTGCGTCTGGCACCCCTATAGGTGCCAACAACACCTGCTACCACCGGGCCGTGGCTGGAAGTTTCATGGGCCGCGGCTGAGAGTTTCATGGGCCGTGGTTGAGAGTTTCATACAGCATTATACCTGTACAGAAGACTCGATTGCGCCGAGGAAACTTCGGCGTATTTTTCACTTGTTTTATTTTTGAGAATTTTTTTTCATTCACGTTTATTAATATCATAGTACTTTAATAGACATAAATTGGGTTAATATTAACATGTTAATTATAACCAGATCTGATTGTAACTGGATGACCTAAATTTAAGTAAATCAAAGAGAGCTGTAAATGCTTTGGGTCTTGGGACACAAACGTTCATTAATATCTTAGTACCTTACTGGACGACCTAAATTTAAGGAACCATTAAAGAAATTCTCTCTCTCTCTCTCTCTCTCTCTCTCTCTCTCTCTCTCCAAATGTTATTTGTTGTAAAACCAGCTATCAAAATTTTAGTGTGGGGAGATAAAGTTCCCGTTGATTCATCAAGGAAAAAATCACTCTCTCTCTCTCTCTCTCTCTCTCTCTCTCTCTCTCTGGCTAATGTCATTTGTTTTTAAAACCGTCATATTTCAAGGGTAGGGAGCTAACGTTCTCGTTGATGTATTAAAAGACAAAAATCAACCCTCTCTCTCTCTCTCTCTCTCTCTCTCTGCCTAATTGAAAATAAACGCATCAAGCACTCGAATTAAATGAGGGAACTTACAGGTCATCTGCGAAATGAGACAACATAAAAAAAAACACACGACAGTTTCATTAGCAGAATCGACACCTTCCACTTTTGTTTTTTTTATTCAAAATTACAATTCAGCTTTTAAACAGACCTAAGCAAAAAAGTTTCGACATAAAAAACACAAACCGCAAATGCTAAAAAAAATTAAAAAGCGTCATGCAGACGGTGTAATTTTTTTTATTATCATTCCCCTTTCAAAAGGACTAACAAAAAAAAAAACACACAAAACCATAAACGTTCCCTCAAAAAAAAATAATAAAAAAAGTGTCATGCAGACTCAACACCAACGACATTTTTATCATTTTAATTCAGCTTTCAAACGGACAGAAGCTTAAAAAAAACTTTCGATATAAAAAACACAAACCGCAAATGCTAACAAAAAGAGTCATACAGATGGTATATGCCACTTTTTTATCATTTCAATTCAGCTTTTAAAGAGCCCAACAAAAAAAACTTCGCCATAAAAAACACAAAACAGGAAATGTTCAAAAAACGTTAAAAAAAAGTCATGCAGACAATACATACCACTTTTTTATCATTTAATTCAGCTTTTAAACGGACTAACAAAAAAAAAACTTCCGACATATAAAACACAAAACCGCAAATGCTAAAAAAAAACACACCTCCCATTTTCTATAATTCTAATTTAGCTTTTAAACGGAAGCCAAAAAAAAAACACACACACACACACAAAAACACAAGACCGCAAATGCTAAAAAAAAAAACTCTCACTTTTTATCGTTTTAATTCAGCTTTCAAACGGCCGCAAGCAAAAGAAAAACACACACAAAAGAAACAAAACAGCAAATGCTACAAAAAAATTTCTAAAAAAAATCACCTCCCTCTTTTTAGAATTTTAACTTAGCTTTTAAACGGCCTGACAAAAAACCTTCCACATTAAAAAAAAAAAACACACAAAACCTCAAATGCTCCAAAAAAAACTAAAAAAAAAAGTGTCATGCAGACGTTATAATTCATGAAAGCTATTAAACAACAACCAGCAATTAGGTAAGTGCACAGCGCAGGCCAATGGATGTAAATTTGCACTAATGCTGCGCTCAACAATTTTTTCCAGTTTTTTTGACCAATTTTTTTTATGGCCAGGAATACTTACGCTAATTACGAATGCTTCAACTATGTCATCTGAACTTTTGCTGGGCCCAGCGGAACACTGCGTTTCACTTTGGGCTGGCTTAGGGATCTACGAACAGAATTCATTTAATGTTTTCTTTCCCTCTTTTACCTGGGAATCTAAATATTTCTGAATGCATGGGCAGTTACGGTTGAAATAGATTCTTTCAGTTGAATTAATGTAGGTATGGTAATGTACTCATATTCGTATGAGTGAATCATTTATTGGTATGTATATTATATATATATATATATATATATATATATATATATATATATATATATATATATATATATATATATATATATATATATATATATATATATATATATATATATATATATATATATATATGTGTGTGTGTGTGTGTGTGTGTGTGTGTGTTTATATACATATATATCAATTAGCTCTCTCTCTCTCTCTCTCTCTCTCTCTCTAAAGCATCGTCGTTTATATTCCAACAATTATTATTATTATTATTATTATTATTATTATTATTATTATTATTATTATTATTATTATTATTATTATTATTATTATTATTATTATTCAGAAGATGAACCATTTTCTTATGGAACAAGAGCCTACAAGGGCCACTGACTTGAAATTCAAGCTTCCAAACAATATGATGTTCATTTGAAAGAAGTTACAGAAGGTAATAGGAAATATAGACATAAAATAACATATAATGATAAGAATTAATGTTCATGGTGACTGGCTTAGAAAAATAAATTATGTTTAAGTTAAAAAAATTTGTATAAAACACCAAGATTACCTCATGTTTTAATCCTTCTCTTTGGAATAATCATGTACAGTCCATAAAAATAAAATGTAATGATAAAAATTAATAATAATGAAAATTAAGTGTTCGTGCTGGTGACCGGCTTTGAAAAATTACGTCTAAGTTATTAAAAATTTGTATAAAACACCAAAACTACCTCATATTTTGATCCTTCTCCTTGGAATAATCAGGTACAGACCATGAAAATAAAATTTTATGATAAAAATTGATAATAAAAATCAAGTGTTCGTGCAGACGAGTTTCGAAAAATGTATATGTTTAAATCAATAAAATGTTGCATAAAACGGCAAAATTAACTCATATTTCAATCCTTCTACCTGGAGTGTTTATGCTCACTGGTTTCGAGACATATATTATGTTTAAGTCATTCCAAAAAAATTACATAAAATATCAAATTTACCCCTAAAGAAATAGAGGAAAAGGCTAAAAGCTAAACTGACTGTCCTCGACAAACGTATCATGCTTCAGTCCTTAAAAAACTGTAAAAATTACCGCAGTGAAACGAAGGCGAAAAATAAAAGGGAAACTAACCGCGCCACTGACAAACATACACAACCGGAGAGTTCTAGAGAGATACTATTTTCACATTTTATTAAGAAAGTTGAACATCCCGGCCCAAATTGGGCGAACAACGGATGGAGTTGTAAATAACAGGACCCTCGCGGAAGTTTCGCCCCGAAGCACCAAAGTTTTTATAAGGACGTTTACTGAAGGCTTAAGTATCAAAATCTACGAGGAGCAAAGGACGGCCACACGTTTCCCGGAGGGCTCTCGGGGACGCTGGCGGCTTGGGAAAAGGGTTGATGCGCGCATGCGCCACTGTACGAAAAAGATAAACAAACGCCATGCGCACATATGGCCTGGAATAGATTCTCTGTTGACGTTTCAATTACGAAGTTTGCCAGAGGGAAAATAATTGTTTCACCTTCAGTTGACGCCAGATATAGTTATTATAGTTACAACTCGTGTTTGCCCAAAATAACCAAAATGAAAGGTAGAAAGCATTTCTTTCATTTCAAGCGCTGGTATGTAGCCACCCCCGAAAAATAAGAATAGAAGAATACAGAATTCAGCCCAAAGACCGAGCGCTAGGACCTGTGAGGTCATTCAGCGCCGAAACGGAAACCGACAGTAAAGAGGTTTGAAAGGTGCAACAGGAGGAAAACCTCGCAGTTGCACAATGAAAAAACTGTTAGGAGAGGGGGGAAATTAAGACGGAAGAAAGAGAATATGAACGGAGAGACAGTAAGAGGAATAAAAGGGGTTGCAGCTGGGGGCCGATGGGACGCTGCGGAGACCCTTAAGTAATGCCTACAGTGCACCGCATGGCGTGCACTGACGGCACTACTCCCAAACGGGGCCAAAAAATAAGAACCTGGGTACGAAAATTACCCCCCAAATTATAACAGCGCAGCGCTTACTGTACCCAAATAAAAAATACCAATTCATCATAACTAAATCCCACGAGTAATTAATACCCCGAGATAAATATATAAATCTGAGCGAGTGACGGCCGGAATTGAAGATATTATAAAATATGGACGCTTACTGTAATAATGAGCATGGAGTTATTACTGAATTGATGAGAGAATATCCTATGCATAAACTCGTTCGGTTAAATACACGTACATATGCAAATGAAGCAGCGACGCAAATGAACGGCGGCGTGATGTGCTTGTCAAATGGCGGAGAGCACATTTGAATGTTTAAATGATAAGATGGAAGTGTGCCTTCTTTTACAAAATAGTATATATATAAATATATAAATATATATATATATATATATATATATATATATATATATATATATGTATATATATATATATATAGTGTGTATATATATATATATATATATGTATATATATATATATATATATATATATATATATATATACTACTCTCACCTGGAGATTCCCCTCCCCGGAGGTTGTGGCTCCCAAGGACGTGTCCTCAACTTCCCAGGTCCTCACCAAATCTTATTTATGCATCAGAACACCACAAATTCCCTTCTTCACTAAGGCTTGACCCTTAAGAATCGACTGACCACAAGGATTACATACAACTCCCGGCTAAGGGCACCAGAGAGAGAGAGAGAGAGAGAGAGAGAGAGAGAGAGAGAGAGAGAGAGAGAGAGAGCCAAGCCTTCCCTCATTAAAAGTATTCACCTCCATTTCCCAGCGTCCAAAGGGAACCGCAACCGCACATCTAGAAAGCCTTTAAAATGTCCACTCGAGCAATGTAGACGAATTAAAACCTTCAGGAGGAAAGCGAAGACTGCCCTGGGCCCAGGGCATATACCCCCTACCCCCCACCCCAACTTAATGGTCACCCTGCATGAACAAAGGAGATATTTATTTATTTCGCTTTCCTTGCAAGCGTGCTTGCAAGCAGTCTCGGCCGATATGGTGAGACCGTCCGTTGTTTGCTGGGGGAGGAGGGGAGGGTAGGGTAGGGAAAAAGGCTAAGGGGTAGGGAGGGGAAGGGGAAGGGGAGAGAGGGAGGATGTGGAAGGGGGAAAGGGAAGGGGAAGGGGAGGAGCAAGAGGAAGATAGAGGAAGGGGATAGGGAAGGAAGGGGAAAGGTAAGGGAGAGGGGAGGAGAGGAGCAAAGAGGAAGACAGGGGAAGGGGAAGAGGAAGGGGAAAGGTAAGGGGAAAGGGGAGGGGAGAGGAGGGGAGGGGGAAGGGGACAATAAGAGCCTAATTGAAAACCCTTCTATCCAAGTGACCCAACCAATGGGAAACATGGGGGAGAGAGAGAGAGAGAGAGAGAGAGAGAGAGAGAGAGAGAGAGAGAGAGAGAGAGAGAGAGGGTAAAAATAAAAACTGATACACAAGAAAAAAAAAAACTATTACACTACATTCTCGGCCTCATATCCGCGAAGCATTTCCCGTATACGCGGAAGATTAAGTTAAGAAAAGAATTGAGCCTTGTTAATTGAATCGTATACAGTATGACAAAAGATTATTTTTTTTAATCGAACCCACAGCAATATTGGTATATCATGGGACCTGGATCACTGAGGTTGTCTCTGCGTTTATTTGTGCTTGGAGATTACCGTTCTTAACGGAGAGTGTATAAAGAGAAATTTGAATATAGCGTGCTGTTTACATACATACATACTCGTACATACATACATATACACACAGACACAATATATATATATATATATATATATATATATATATATATATATATATATATATATATATATATATATATATATATATATATATCATAGCTAAATCAGTTGATTGGTTGTATACAAAACGATTATATTGTCTTTCAGATTTTTCTTTCAAATTTTTCAGCAACCTTTTGCATACTTGTGTCAACTCGATTCTGTATTAAAAGAGCGTTGTTTTTCTTGCATGGTATCATATCTTTAGTGTACTTCAACGTTTTATACTTTCGTTTTATTTCACAAAATAATCTAGCATGCGACGAATGCCGAAAGCTAAGAGACAACGGGCCTATTTTAGCTGAACTTTTCAACTATCACCAAATTTTCATTTATTGGAATATTATAATTTATTGAGCTTTATGGCTTTAACTCTCTTTTAGTTCACCAAAACAATTTGAACTGAACTGAATATAGAACTTAGGCCAAAGGCCAAGCACTGGGACCTATGAGGTCATTCAGCGCTGAAACGGAAACTAACAGTAAAAGGTTTGAAAGGCGTAACAGGAGGAAACCCTCAAAGCAGTTGCACTATGAATCCATTGTTAGGAGTGTTGAGGAAAGTAAGACGGAAGAAAGAGAATATGAAAGGAGGTACAGTAAAAGGAACGAAAGGGGTTGCAGCTAGGGGCCGAAGGCACGCTGCAAAGAACCTTAAGTAATGCCTGCAGTGCACCTCATGCAATAGCCCCCCCTACGGGGTCTAAACAATTCATATGTAAACATATCTGATCAATTTCTATAACAATAATATTTTCCTTTAAATTCTTGTTTTCTCTGCACTGTACTGAACTGTTTTGAAATCTCTTCAGTCATAATTCATTTTCATTGCACTTCAACGTTCTCCATTTTTATTTTGTTCGACAACAATTTCATTTTTTATTTCGGTAAATATACGATGGTCAGCAATGCGCAGGTACGAGAAAAACAAATATTCTATTTGGTTAAACTTTTCGACATTTTATTCATTTCAGCAGCATCAATTGCTTGTATTGTTTGAATCAAATTTCAGTGTGTTTCATTGTTTCAATGTTGCTGCTTCGCTAAACAACACATTTTTGAAACATTTTTTTTTCAAGTTTCTAGATTTTCAAACGTATTCACAGCGAAAGCGTCTGGTAATCCGAAATTTGTCAGGATTAACCGAAAATCCTGATCAAATGGGCCTGGATTAGCGGGGATTTACTTTTGTGTAGGAAGATATATATATATATATATATATATATATATATATATATATATATATATATATATATATATATATATATATATATATATATACATACACAAAATATATATATATATATATATATATATATATATATATATATATATATATATATATATATATATATATATATATATATATATATATATATATATATATATATATCTATATATAATGTACATATCACCAAACCCAGTGACCTAATTATACCGTACGACCTCGAATAATCCCCTTTACATCGATCAAAACGGCCTTAGCCATCCTCATAATGACTAATCCTCGACCTCCTCTAAACAACATCCGACCAATTTCCAAGAACTAACAATATCCCGGAAGTGAACCGACTCGCCTCCTACAGGTATTAAACCGGTATCAACACGGCCCCTGAACACGTCAAGTGGTCAGCGTACCACCGATCACTTCCAATTCAAGAGATCTTCTATGCAAAGCTGAATAGTCCTTTAAGTTGATCCTTGAACAATGGTGAAATCGTCTCTACCTTGTTATGTGATTGCTCCTAAATGATTCGGGGGGTCGGATTCTCCAGGTATTCTCGCATCTCACCTGGACAACAGGTATCTATTAGTCTTAAGGGGAAGAAGGCCTTACGTTTCCTATCGAATGGAATGGAGTGTAAAATTTAGGTCGAAGACCAAGAGCTGGGACCTTTGAGGTCACTGAACGCTGAGAGGGAAATCGAGAACAAATGGTTTTTAAAAGTGTAACAGCAAGAAAACCTTTTGTGGTTGCATTATGAAACAATTGTCAGCAGAGGGTGGGAAGTAAGATGGATGAAAGAGAATATGAACGGAGGTACAGCTAAAGGAATGAAAGGGGTTGCAGCTAAGGGCCGAAGGGACGCTACGAGGAACGTTAAGTAACGCCTACAGTGCACCAAGTGCGGTGTGCTGAAGGCACCACCCCCGTATTGAGGCCCCTACCTTTCACCTGAGAACAAGCAGACAAAGCTTCTATCTTTGTAAAATAAATTTTAAAAAAACTAATTAAGGTCAGTTCACTTTCTATCGCTATTACCCATTACCCCATTTTCCCCTCCTCCTTTCACTCATTACCCCTGAATTTCAGCTCTATCTGTTTTATTTTCCATTCCCTCATATTCATCCGTAGCTGAGGCCACCACCGGACAGAAGACTCGATTGCGCCGAAGAAACTGCGGCGCATTTTTTACTTGTTATATTTAGATTTTAGTTAGAACGCAAGACTTAATTCAAGGTTATTTAAACTATTCTCGGGACTAATTCATTTTGCTTTATAAAGTTGATAATAATTAACGTGACCCCTAACACTGGTCTTTTAATTTTAGTATAGGAAAATGTTGAAAGGGCAGGAAAGGATAGATTCGTGAATTTCAGTACAGGAAGTGTCATAAGGACAGAAAACGTCAGATTTAGGGCAGAAAAGGGCAGATATCGTCAGATTTCGTCGAGAAAAGGACAGACTTAGACAGAAAACGTCAGATTTAGGACAGAAAAGGACATTTGGGAGAGGAAAGGACAGATTTAGGACAAAAAACGACAGTTCAGGACAGTTCAGGACAGGTTTAGGACAGAAAACGTCAGATTTAGGACAGAAAAGGACAGATTTAGGACAGAAATGACAGATTTAGGACAGAAAAGGACAGATTTAGGACAAATTTAGGGCAGAAAACGTCTGATTTAGGACAGAAAAGGACAGATTGAGCCTGTCTTGATCTAAAACCTAACAAAATGGGTATGATGTCAATTAGATTTTATTCATGTTTTCTTGATAGCCCCCTTTCTGTCCATTACCCCACATAAAAGACATCAAATTACCCCACTTTTTGGAGCAATATATCCCCAAGTTGAGAACCCCAGCAGATAGCTGCATAAAAAGTGCTAAATTTATCCCAGGCTGAGAACCCCAAAGTGCTAAATTTACACAGGCTGAAAACCCCAGCAGGTAGCTGCATAAAAAGTGCTAAATTTACCCCAAGTTGAGAACCCCATTAAGTAGTAGCATAAAAAGTGCTAACTTTACCCCAGGTTGAGAACCCCAGCAAGCAGTTGCATAAAAAGTGCTAAATATACCTCTACAAGAAATTTGACATATAACTTACCACTGGTAATCTTCTTAGACACGAAGACATATTATTCACTTGCATTCCAGATAGGAGAATGAAAGGTGTTTTTGTGAGAATATGCCCAACAGTTTCGTCCTCCAACAGACCTGTTCTTGGAGCGTTTATTAATGAAAGAACTCTTTCATTAATAAACGCTCCAAGAAGGGGTCCATTGGGCATATTTTCACAAAAACAAATTTCATTCTCCTATGTGGCATACAACTGAATACTTTAGTACAAATATCTCCTGTAGCATAAAAGTATACTCCCTCACTATTTAAAAACCACACACGGACTCATAATGACAATGACACTCCCCTAATTAATGGGAAGCGCGGGCGCGCAAGAGCGCTAATGAACTTAGCCCTTGGTCCAGAGATGAGACAAGAAAAAAAAAAACCGCGCATCTTTTCAGTTACAGCGAGAAAATAAAGCGTACAAAAAAATGGTTCCACAGTAAAAGAAAGTTAATTAGAGCAAACGACTTTTTATGGTCACTGGAATTCAGTTTTTTATTTATTTTTTTATTTTTTTGCCAGTGACAAAGAAACGCCCATCCCACTCTTTTTGGCGACAAAAAAAAAAAAACACATACAATTCCCCTTTCTTCGGAGTACAATGAAAAAATTACACTTGACAAAGGACTGTTACATAGAAGGCATACACTGTGGAAATATGGTATGATGTAGGTGCATATTGCATTTCTTTTGAGTTTGAAATTGCAATGAAGTGCAATATTTCAATTCTGAACAGATGCAAAAACAGCCTTTGTTGTGCAACTTGTTTGTTATGTATGTATGTATGTATGTATGTATGTATGTATGTATATATATATATATATATATATATATATATATATATATATATATATATATATATATATATATATATATATATATAACAACGTCATAATGAATATGATAATTGAAGCCAGAAAGTCTTGTTTATAATTTTAAAGAAACATTTATTCAATCCACACAAGCTGGAGAGAGAGAGAGAGAGAGAGAGAGAGAGAGAAATTAAAACGGATCTGAATTAGAGCCTCAAGCCTTACGTACACACACACAGCACAGAGAGAGAGAGAGAGATTCAGAGAGAGATTCAAACGTAACCGAATCAAAGACAGAAGCTTTAGGAACAGAATCAGAGACTCAACCCTTACAGAGAGAGAGAGAGAGAGAGAGAGAGAGAGAGAGAGAGAGAGAGAGAGAGAGAGAGAGGAATACATCCACGACTAAACGCGTCTTCTTCCCCTCCCCTGTCGCGGACAGGTACAAATAGGATAACCCACATCCCAGGGCAAAATCCCTATAAACCTGCAGGACACGGCGAGAGAGGGGGTCCTATTGTTAATGGATGAAGGCCCGGTGGGGAGAAAACGACGGTTTTTGAAAATAAAAATGTGGAAAAAAAAAGTACAAAAGGAAGATGGATAAAAGTTTTTGTTTTAAGATGTGGAAACAAAAGAATACAAAAGGGAAATAGAAACAGTTTTTTTATTTAAGATGTGGGAAAAAAGAATACACAAGGAATATAGAAAAAGGTTTTGTTTTAAGATGTGAACTTCTCTGTGCCTATGGGATATGAGAATGTTGTTGATCAGATGAATTCTCTGTACAAATGTGTATATTTACATTATATATATATATATATATATATATAATATATATATAATATATATATATAGATATATACAGTATATATATATATATATATATATATATATATATATATATATATATATATATATATATACATATATATATATTTATATGTACATATATATATATATATATATTTATATATATATATATATATATATATATATATATATATGTTTATATGTACATATATATATACATATATATATATATATATATATATATATATATATATGTATATATATATATATATATATGTATATATATATATATAAATGTGTATCTGTGTACAGACACCATCAACAAAACATAATAAAAGTAACAAAAGCCTAAATACTTGTCTTCAGCAAAATGCAAAAGAAAAAAACTAATTAATACTATACATTTCTTAACTACCATAACAACCTTCCCGAGAAATTTCCACATTCAAAACTAACAAAACCCCAACGAGCTAAATCACAATAAAATCACAACTTTCTTTACACAACTAATTACAAGAACACCCGTCCTTCTCCTGCAGGAGAATTTCACGGGCGGCTGCCCTGAGACCTAAACTTTCCTAAAAAGACACAATCAAGTAGAAGGTTACAAATCCCCTCTGGGTGAAATCCCCAGCTCCCTTTGGGACAGACACCTTTCGCGTTGCCTTAAATCTCTCGGGGCATAAATCCCAGGGCCAATGAGCCATGGGGATATAAGGGAGAAGTGGATATTATTATTATTATTATATTATTATTATTATTATTATTATTATTATTATTCAGTAGATGAAATCTACTCATATGGGAACAAGCCCCCACAGAGGCCACTGACTGGAAATTCAAGCTTCCATAGAATACGGTGTTCAATTGAAAAGTGTTATTATTATTATTATTATTATTATTATTATTATTATTATTATTATTATTATTCAGTAGATGAATCCTATTCATGTGGAACAAGCCCACCGGTTCATTTGAAAAAGTATTATTATTATTATTATTATTATTATTATTATTATTATTATTATTATTATTATTCAATAGAAGAGGAAGTAAAAGAAAAACACAGATAGAAGAGACCCCACTTATCAAAAAAGAAAAAAAAAATTAATAAATAGGTAAACATATAAAAATATATCAAAATACAATAAAAATAGTATTAGGGCAGTAACGCATAGCATCTTCGCTCGAACTTCTGAAGATGTTCCAACTGCACAACATCCTCTGAAGGGAGGCTGTTCCACAGCCCAGCAGCGGTGTGAGGAATACAAAGGACCTCTGGAACTGATAAGCTCGACAGCGGGGTACATTTACTGCATATTGGTGCTTCCGCTGTTCAGCGAATCCTGCTATGGTTATAGGAGCCTTTACGTATTATAAGGCCGTTTCTTGGATATGTGATATGGATTATATAGGGGCTTCTGAAGGTACGCTTCTTGCAATAGACTGAAGTTTTACTGAGAGAAAAATAGGATTATTTTGTTGAATTTACTGTTTGAATTTTTCTTGGATAAACCTCATATTATCGTGTACAGGAGAGAGAGAGAGAGAGAGAGAGAGAGAGAGAGAGAGAGAGAGAGAGAGAGAGAGAGAGAGAGAAACTAATTTTACTGTTCAGATTTTCACTGACAATTATACTCTCGCTCTCACTAGTGTGTTTGTGTGTATGGAGAGAGAGAGAGAGAGAGAGAGAGAGAGAGAGAGAGAGAGAGAGAGAGAGAGAGAGAGAAGAAACTACTTTTACTGATCAGATTTCCATTGACGATAACTGTATACTCTCGCACTCACTAGTGTGTTTGTGTGTATGGAGAGAGAGAGAGAGAGAGAGAGAGAGAGAGAGAGAGAGAGAGAGAGAGAGAGCCACTTAGCTGACGGAGTCACTTGTCAACGATAATTAATACGACAAGTTAATCAATACAGATTTATCCCGGCTCTACGTCAAGGATCAGTGACGTAACGACGCTAGACTGCGCTAATTAGAGCAAGGGAAGCTCTCCTGTGTGCTCTGTATAGCAAGTTAGTGAGAGATGAAGCTCTGAGAGAGAGAGAGGAGAGAGAGAGAGAGAGAGAGAGAGAGAGAGAGAGAGAGAGAGAGAATCTACTTACTGTTCATTTTTCCATTGATAATGATTATACTCTCGCCCTTACTTGTGTGTGTGTGTGTGTGTGAGAGAGAGAGAGAGAGAGAGAGAGAGAGAGAGAGAGAGAGAGAGAGAGAGAGAGACTCTACTTACTGCTCATTTTTCCGACTCTATTTACTGTTCATTTTTCCACTGACAATGATTATACTCTCACTTCCTTACTCGCAGAAAGAAGGAGCGCAAGGCAATGTGTGTGTATGAGAGAGAGAGAGAATTTCAATTATCATAAAAATTCTTGTTGCATTGCCACATACGATAAACTTTCCTAATAATAACGGTCAGGAGAGAGAGAGAGAGAGAGAGAGAGAGAGAGAGAGAGAGAGAGAGAGAGAGAGAGAGAGAGAGAGAGAGAGAGAGAGAGAGAGAGAATTAAATACTTATTAGGAACAATCATTAAGGTTTAATATGCAGGCAAGTCCCGAAAAAATTGCTCTGACTAGTGAAAAAAAATAATCAGTCTTCCAACAGAAAAAACTACCGCATTTGGAAAACAAATATCTGAAACAAATTCGAAACACATAATCTCTTAAAAAATCAAACACAATCTGCATCGCATAAAAATAAATCCAATTCTATAGGAACAGCAATAATGAAAAAAAAACTCCTCAGGGGAAATAACGAAGGAAAAAACACTCACACACATTTTTTTAAAGTAAGCCCTGAAGCTAAACTATATTCAATATCCAGTATGAAAAATCAGACTTGCCTCTGTTGACAGAACAAGTAGGTTACTGCTCCCTTCGTCCAGAAGTTCAGTATATCTTAGTTTAACCAGACCACTGAGCTGATTAACAGCTCTCCTAGGGCTGGCCCGAAGGATTAGATTTATTTTACGTGGCTAAGAACCAATTGGGTACCTAGCAACAGCTTATTGTGGAATCCGAACCACATTATAGCCAGAAATTAATTTCTATCACCAGAAATAAATTCCTCTTATTCTTCATTGGCCGGTCGGGGATTCGAACTCGACGCCAACAAATTGGTAGCTGGGAACGGAACCCGCTCGCCCAACGAAGAACTCCCTTCGTCCAGAAAGAGAATTTCAA